>NW_026040056.1:0-60000 GCF_023375975.1 Astyanax mexicanus
CTGGTTAGTACTTGGATGGGAGACCACCTTGGGAATACCAGGTGCTGTAAGCTTTTCCCCTCTTGCTTCCATTACCATGGTCTTGTTATACATTACTAGTTTGTTATCTGAAACCCAACATAGATGAAGTTGCATAAGTAGTCTTGATGAGAGCTCTGCAATGGCTTACGGTCACACTACCCTGAGAACGCCCGATCTCGTCTGATCTCGGAAGCTAAGCAGGGTTTGGCCTGGTTAGTACTTGGATGGGAGACCACCTGGGAATACCAGGTGCTGTAAGCTTTTCCCCTCTTGCTTCCATTACCATGGTCTTGTTTATACATTACTAGTTTGTTATCTGAAACCCAACATAGATGAAGTTGCATAAGTAGTCTTGATGAGAGCTCTGCAATGGCTTACGGTCACACTACCCTGAGAACGCCCGATCTCGTCTGATCTCGGAAGCTAAGCAGGGTTTGGCCTGGTTAGTACTTGGATGGGAGACCACCTGGGAATACCAGGTGCTGTAAGCTTTTCCCCTCTTGCTTCCATTACCATGGTCTTGTTATACATTACTAGTTTGTTATCTGAAACCCAACATAGATGAAGTTGCATAAGTAGTCTTGATGAGAGCTCTGCAATGGCTTACGGTCACACTACCCTGAGAACGCCCGATCTCGTCTGATCTCGGAAGCTAAGCAGGGTTTGGCCTGGTTAGTACTTGGATGGGAGACCACCTGGGAATACCAGGTGCTGTAAGCTTTTCCCCTCTTGCTTCCATTACCATGGTCTTGTTATACATTACTAGTTTGTTATCTGAAACCCAACATAGATGAAGTTGCATAAGTAGTCTTGATGAGAGCTCTGCAATGGCTTACGGTCACACTACCCTGAGAACGCCCGATCTCGTCTGATCTCGGAAGCTAAGCAGGGTTTGGCCTGGTTAGTACTTGGATGGGAGACCACCTGGGAATACCAGGTGCTGTAAGCTTTTCCCCTCTTGCTTCCATTACCATGGTCTTGTTATACATTACTAGTTTGTTATCTGAAACCCAACATAGATGAAGTTGCATAAGTAGTCTTGATGAGAGCTCTGCAATGGCTTACGGTCACACTACCCTGAGAACGCCCGATCTCGTCTGATCTCGGAAGCTAAGCAGGGTTTGGCCTGGTTAGTACTTGGATGGGAGACCACCTGGGAATACCAGGTGCTGTAAGCTTTTCCCCTCTTGCTTCCATTACCATGGTCTTGTTATACATTACTAGTTTGTTATCTGAAACCCAACATAGATGAAGTTGCATAAGTAGTCTTGATGAGAGCTCTGCAATGGCTTACGGTCACACTACCCTGAGAACGCCCGATCTCGTCTGATCTCGGAAGCTAAGCAGGGTTTGGCCTGGTTAGTACTTGGATGGGAGACCACCTGGGAATACCAGGTGCTGTAAGCTTTTCCCTCTTGCTTCCATTACCATGGTCTTGTTATACATTACTAGTTTGTTATCTGAAACCCAACATAGATGAAGTTGCATAAGTAGTCTTGATGAGAGCTCTGCAATGGCTTACGGTCACACTACCCTGAGAACGCCCGATCTCGTCTGATCTCGGAAGCTAAGCAGGGTTTGGCCTGGTTAGTACTTGGATGGGAGACCACCTGGGAATACCAGGTGCTGTAAGCTTTTCCCCTCTTGCTTCCATTACCATGGTCTTGTTATACATTACTAGTTTGTTATCTGAAACCCAACATAGATGAAGTTGCATAAGTAGTCTTGATGAGAGCTCTGCAATGGCTTACGGTCACACTACCCTGAGAACGCCCGATCTCGTCTGATCTCGGAAGCTAAGCAGGGTTTGGCCTGGTTAGTACTTGGATGGGAGACCACCTGGGAATACCAGGTGCTGTAAGCTTTTCCCCTCTTGCTTCCATTACCATGGTCTTGTTATACATTACTAGTTTGTTATCTGAAACCCAACATAGATGAAGTTGCATAAGTAGTCTTGATGAGAGCTCTGCAATGGCTTACGGTCACACTACCCTGAGAACGCCCGATCTCGTCTGATCTCGGAAGCTAAGCAGGGTTTGGCCTGGTTAGTACTTGGATGGGAGACCACCTGGGAATACCAGGTGCTGTAAGCTTTTCCCCTCTTGCTTCCATTACCATGGTCTTGTTATACATTACTAGTTTGTTATCTGAAACCCAACATAGATGAAGTTGCATAAGTAGTCTTGATGAGAGCTCTGCAATGGCTTACGGTCACACTACCCTGAGAACGCCCGATCTCGTCTGATCTCGGAAGCTAAGCAGGGTTTGGCCTGGTTAGTACTTGGATGGGAGACCACCTGGGAATACCAGGTGCTGTAAGCTTTTCCCCTCTTGCTTCCATTACCATGGTCTTGTTATACATTACTAGTTTGTTATCTGAAACCCAACATAGATGAAGTTGCATAAGTAGTCTTGATGAGAGCTCTGCAATGGCTTACGGTCACACTACCCTGAGAACGCCCGATCTCGTCTGATCTCGGAAGCTAAGCAGGGTTTGGCCTGGTTAGTACTTGGATGGGAGACCACCTGGGAATACCAGGTGCTGTAAGCTTTTCCCCTCTTGCTTCCATTACCATGGTCTTGTTATACATTACTAGTTTGTTATCTGAAACCCAACATAGATGAAGTTGCATAAGTAGTCTTGATGAGAGCTCTGCAATGGCTTACGGTCACACTACCCTGAGAACGCCCGATCTCGTCTGATCTCGGAAGCTAAGCAGGGTTTGGCCTGGTTAGTACTTGGATGGGAGACCACCTGGGAATACCAGGTGCTGTAAGCTTTTCCCCTCTTGCTTCCATTACCATGGTCTTGTTATACATTACTAGTTTGTTATCTGAAACCCAACATAGATGAAGTTGCATAAGTAGTCTTGATGAGAGCTCTGCAATGGCTTACGGTCACACTACCCTGAGAACGCCCGATCTCGTCTGATCTCGGAAGCTAAGCAGGGTTTGGCCTGGTTAGTACTTGGATGGGAGACCACCTGGGAATACCAGGTGCTGTAAGCTTTTCCCCTCTTGCTTCCATTACCATGGTCTTGTTATACATTACTAGTTTGTTATCTGAAACCCAACATAGATGAAGTTGCATAAGTAGTCTTGATGAGAGCTCTGCAATGGCTTACGGTCACACTACCCTGAGAACGCCCGATCTCGTCTGATCTCGGAAGCTAAGCAGGGTTTGGCCTGGTTAGTACTTGGATGGGAGACCACCTGGGAATACCAGGTGCTGTAAGCTTTTCCCCTCTTGCTTCCATTACCATGGTCTTGTTATACATTACTAGTTTGTTATCTGAAACCCAACATAGATGAAGTTGCATAAGTAGTCTTGATGAGAGCTCTGCAATGGCTTACGGTCACACTACCCTGAGAACGCCCGATCTCGTCTGATCTCGGAAGCTAAGCAGGGTTTGGCCTGGTTAGTACTTGGATGGGAGACCACCTGGGAATACCAGGTGCTGTAAGCTTTTCCCCTCTTGCTTCCATTACCATGGTCTTGTTATACATTACTAGTTTGTTATCTGAAACCCAACATAGATGAAGTTGCATAAGTAGTCTTGATGAGAGCTCTGCAATGGCTTACGGTCACACTACCCTGAGAACGCCCGATCTCGTCTGATCTCGGAAGCTAAGCAGGGTTTGGCCTGGTTAGTACTTGGATGGGAGACCACCTGGGAATACCAGGTGCTGTAAGCTTTTCCCCTCTTGCTTCCATTACCATGGTCTTGTTATACATTACTAGTTTGTTATCTGAAACCCAACATAGATGAAGTTGCATAAGTAGTCTTGATGAGAGCTCTGCAATGGCTTACGGTCACACTACCCTGAGAACGCCCGATCTCGTCTGATCTCGGAAGCTAAGCAGGGTTTGGCCTGGTTAGTACTTGGATTGGAGACCACCTGGGAATACCAGGTGCTGTAAGCTTTTCCCCTCTTGCTTCCATTACCATGGTCTTGTTATACATTACTAGTTTGTTATCTGAAACCCAACATAGATGAAGTTGCATAAGTAGTCTTGATGAGAGCTCTGCAATGGCTTACGGTCACACTACCCTGAGAACGCCCGATCTCGTCTGATCTCGGAAGCTAAGCAGGGTTTGGCCTGGTTAGTACTTGGATGGGAGACCACCTGGGAATACCAGGTGCTGTAAGCTTTTCCCCTCTTGCTTCCATTACCATGGTCTTGTTATACATTACTAGTTTGTTATCTGAAACCCAACATAGATGAAGTTGCATAAGTAGTCTTGATGAGAGCTCCTGCAATGGCTTACGGTCACACTACCCTGAGAACGCCCGATCTCGTCTGATCTCGGAAGCTAAGCAGGGTTTGGCCTGGTTTGTACTTGGATGGGAGACCACCTGGGAATACCAGGTGCTGTAAGCTTTTCCCCTCTTGCTTCCATTACCATGGTCTTGTTATACATTACTAGTTTGTTATCTGAAACCCAACATAGATGAAGTTGCATAAGTAGTCTTGATGAGAGCTCTGCAATGGCTTACGGTCACACTACCCTGAGAACGCCCGATCTCGTCTGATCTCGGAAGCTAAGCAGGGGTTTGGCCTGGTTAGTACTTGGATGGGAGACCACCTGGGAATACCAGGTGCTGTAAGCTTTTCCCCTCTTGCTTCCATTACCATGGTCTTGTTATACATTACTAGTTTGTTATCTGAAACCCAACATAGATGAAGTTGCATAAGTAGTCTTGATGAGAGCTCTGCAATGGCTTACGGTCACACTACCCTGAGAACGCCCGATCTCGTCTGATCTCGGAAGCTAAGCAGGGGTTGGCCTGGTTAGTACTTGGATGGGAGACCACCTGGGAATACCAGGTGCTGTAAGCTTTTCCCCCTCTTGCTTCCATTACCATGGTCTTGTTATACATTACTAGTTTGTTATCTGAAACCCAACATAGATGAAGTTGCATAAGTAGTCTTGATGAGAGCTCTGCAATGGCTTACGGTCACACTACCCTGAGAACGCCCGATCTCGTCTGATCTCGGAAGCTAAGCAGGGTTTGGCCTGGTTAGTACTTGGATGGGAGACCACCTGGGAATACCAGGTGCTGTAAGCTTTTCCCCTCTTGCTTCCATTACCATGGTCTTGTTATACATTACTAGTTTGTTATCTGAAACCCAACATAGATGAAGTTGCATAAGTAGTCTTGATGAGAGCTCTGCAATGGCTTACGGTCACACTACCCTGAGAACGCCCGATCTCGTCTGATCTCGGAAGCTAAGCAGGGTTTGGCCTGGTTAGTACTTGGATGGGAGACCACCTGGGAATACCAGGTGCTGTAAGCTTTTCCCCTCTTGCTTCCATTACCATGGTCTTGTTATACATTACTAGTTTGTTATCTGAAACCCAACATAGATGAAGTTGCATAAGTAGTCTTGATGAGAGCTCTGCAATGGCTTACGGTCACACTACCCTGAGAACGCCCGATCTCGTCTGATCTCGGAAGCTAAGCAGGGTTTGGCCTGGTTAGTACTTGGATGGGAGACCACCTGGGAATACCAGGTGCTGTAAGCTTTTCCCCTCTTGCTTCCATTACCATGGTCTTGTTATACATTACTAGTTTGTTATCTGAAACCCAACATAGATGAAGTTGCATAAGTAGTCTTGATGAGAGCTCTGCAATGGCTTACGGTCACACTACCCTGAGAACGCCCGATCTCGTCTGATCTCGGAAGCTAAGCAGGGTTTGGCCTGGTTAGTACTTGGATGGGAGACCACCTGGGAATACCAGGTGCTGTAAGCTTTTCCCCTCTTGCTTCCATTACCATGGTCTTGTTATACATTACTAGTTTGTTATCTGAAACCCAACATAGATGAAGTTGCATAAGTAGTCTTGATGAGAGCTCTGCAATGGCTTACGGTCACACTACCCTGAGAACGCCCGATCTCGTCTGATCTCGGAAGCTAAGCAGGGTTTGGCCTGGTTAGTACTTGGATGGGAGACCACCTGGGAATACCAGGTGCTGTAAGCTTTTCCCCTCTTGCTTCCATTACCATGGTCTTGTTATACATTACTAGTTTGTTATCTGAAACCCAACATAGATGAAGTTGCATAAGTAGTCTTGATGAGAGCTCTGCAATGGCTTACGGTCACACTACCCTGAGAACGCCCGATCTCGTCTGATCTCGGAAGCTAAGCAGGGTTTGGCCTGGTTAGTACTTGGATGGGAGACCACCTGGGAATACCAGGTGCTGTAAGCTTTTCCCCTCTTGCTTCCATTACCATGGTCTTGTTATACATTACTAGTTTGTTATCTGAAACCCAACATAGATGAAGTTGCATAAGTAGTCTTGATGAGAGCTCTGCAATGGCTTACGGTCACACTACCCTGAGAACGCCCGATCTCGTCTGATCTCGGAAGCTAAGCAGGGTTTGGCCTGGTTAGTACTTGGATGGGAGACCACCTGGGAATACCAGGTGCTGTAAGCTTTTCCCCTCTTGCTTCCATTACCATGGTCTTGTTATACATTACTAGTTTGTTATCTGAAACCCAACATAGATGAAGTTGCATAAGTAGTCTTGATGAGAGCTCTGCAATGGCTTACGGTCACACTACCCTGAGAACGCCCGATCTCGTCTGATCTCGGAAGCTAAGCAGGGGTTGGCCTGGTTAGTACTTGGATGGGAGACCACCTGGGAATACCAGGTGCTGTAAGCTTTTCCCCTCTTGCTTCCATTACCATGGTCTTGTTATACATTACTAGTTTGTTATCTGAAACCCAACATAGATGAAGTTGCATAAGTAGTCTTGATGAGAGCTCTGCAATGGCTTACGGTCACACTACCCTGAGAACGCCCGATCTCGTCTGATTTCGGAAGCTAAGCAGGGTTTGGCCTGGTTAGTACTTGGATGGGAGACCACCTGGGAATACCAGGTGCTGTAAGCTTTTCCCCTCTTGCTTCCATTACCATGGTCTTGTTATACATTACTAGTTTGTTATCTGAAACCCAACATAGATGAAGTTGCATAAGTAGTCTTGATGAGAGCTCTGCAATGGCTTACGGTCACACTACCCTGAGAACGCCCGATCTCGTCTGATCTCGGAAGCTAAGCAGGTTTTGGCCTGGTTAGTACTTGGATGGGAGACCACCTGGGAATACCAGGTGCTGTAAGCTTTTCCCCTCTTGCTTCCATTACCATGGTCTTGTTATACATTACTAGTTTGTTATCTGAAACCCAACATAGATGAAGTTGCATAAGTAGTCTTGATGAGAGCTCTGCAATGGCTTACGGTCACACTACCCTGAGAACGCCCGATCTCGTCTGATCTCGGAAGCTAAGCAGGGTTTGGCCTGGTTAGTACTTGGATGGGAGACCACCTGGGAATACCAGGTGCTGTAAGCTTTTCCCCTCTTGCTTCCATTACCATGGTCTTGTTATACATTACTAGTTTGTTATCTGAAACCCAACATAGATGAAGTTGCATAAGTAGTCTTGATGAGAGCTCTGCAATGGCTTACGGTCACACTACCCTGAGAACGCCCGATCTCGTCTGATCTCGGAAGCTAAGCAGGGTTTGGCCTGGTTAGTACTTGGATGGGAGACCACCTGGGAATACCAGGTGCTGTAAGCTTTTCCCCTCTTGCTTCCATTACCATGGTCTTGTTATACATTACTAGTTTGTTATCTGAAACCCAACATAGATGAAGTTGCATAAGTAGTCTTGATGAGAGCTCTGCAATGGCTTACGGTCACACTACCCTGAGAACGCCCGATCTCGTCTGATCTCGGAAGCTAAGCAGGGTTTGGCCTGGTTAGTACTTGGATGGGAGACCACCTGGGAATACCAGGTGCTGTAAGCTTTTCCCCTCTTGCTTCCATTACCATGGTCTTGTTATACATTACTAGTTTGTTATCTGAAACCCAACATAGATGAAGTTGCATAAGTAGTCTTGATGAGAGCTCTGCAATGGCTTACGGTCACACTACCCTGAGAACGCCCGATCTCGTCTGATCTCGGAAGCTAAGCAGGGTTTGGCCTGGTTAGTACTTGGATGGGAGACCACCTGGGAATACCAGGTGCTGTAAGCTTTTCCCCTCTTGCTTCCATTACCATGGTCTTGTTATACATTACTAGTTTGTTATCTGAAACCCAACATAGATGAAGTTGCATAAGTAGTCTTGATGAGAGCTCTGCAATGGCTTACGGTCACACTACCCTGAGAACGCCCGATCTCGTCTGATCTCGGAAGCTAAGCAGGGTTTGGCCTGGTTAGTACTTGGATGGGAGACCACCTGGGAATACCAGGTGCTGTAAGCTTTTCCCCTCTTGCTTCCATTACCATGGTCTTGTTATACATTACTAGTTTGTTATCTGAAACCCAACATAGATGAAGTTGCATAAGTAGTCTTGATGAGAGCTCTGCAATGGCTTACGGTCACACTACCCTGAGAACGCCCGATCTCGTCTGATCTCGGAAGCTAAGCAGGGTTTGGCCTGGTTAGTACTTGGATGGGAGACCACCTGGGAATACCAGGTGCTGTAAGCTTTTCCCCTCTTGCTTCCATTACCATGGTCTTGTTATACATTACTAGTTTGTTATCTGAAACCCAACATAGATGAAGTTGCATAAGTAGTCTTGATGAGAGCTCTGCAATGGCTTACGGTCACACTACCCTGAGAACGCCCGATCTCGTCTGATCTCGGAAGCTAAGCAGGGGTTGGCCTGGTTAGTACTTGGATGGGAGACCACCTGGGAATACCAGGTGCTGTAAGCTTTTCCCCTCTTGCTTCCATTACCATGGTCTTGTTATACATTACTAGTTTGTTATCTGAAACCCAACATAGATGAAGTTGCATAAGTAGTCTTGATGAGAGCTCTGCAATGGCTTACGGTCACACTACCCTGAGAACGCCCGATCTCGTCTGATCTCGGAAGCTAAGCAGGGTTTGGCCTGGTTAGTACTTGGATGGGAGACCACCTGGGAATACCGGTAACGCTTTCTTTTACAGTACCCTAAGTTCTAGGTATTAACCAGGTAATAGTGAGGTACAAACTCTGAAGTACTAAGTAATTATTTTGGGTAACGAGATGGTAAGTACCAGGAAAGTCTTGCCTAATTACACTGAAATATCTAGGTATTAACCAGGTAATAGTGAGGTACAAACTCGGAAGTACTAAGTAATTATTTTGGGTAACGAGATGGTAAGTACCAGGAAAGTCTTGCCTAATTACACTGAAATATCTAGGTATTAACCAGGTAATAGTGAGGTACAAACTCGGAAGTACTAAGTAATTATTTTGGGTAACGAGATGGTAAGTACCAGGAAAGTCTTGCCTAATTACACTGAAATATCTAGGTATTAACCAGGTAATAGTGAGGTACAAACTCGGAAGTACTAAGTAATTATTTTGGGTAACGAGATGGTAAGTACCAGGAAAGTCTTGCCTAATTACACTGAAATATCTAGGTATTAACCAGGTAATAGTGAGGTACAAACTCGGAAGTACTAAGTAATTATTTTGGGTAACGAGATGGTAAGTACCAGGAAAGTCTTGCCTAATTACACTGAAATGTCTAGGTATTAACCAGGTAATAGTGAGGTACAAACTCGGAAGTACTAAGTAATTATTTTGGGTAACAAGATGGTAAGCACCAGGACAGTCTTGCCTAATTACACTGAAATGGAACTAGGTAATAAACAGGTACATGGGTGGTACAAACTCTAAAGTACTAGGTAATTATGTTGGTTAACAAGATGGTAAGAACAAGGACAGTTCAATTTAATTACACTGAAATGTCTCACAGGTTCTAGGTAATAACCAGGTAAGTGTGAGGTACTAACCCCAGTAACATGATGATAAGTAACAATACAGTTTCCTTACACTGAAATATCTCGCAGGTTCTAGGTAATAACCAGGTAAGTGTGAGGTACTAACCCCAGTAACATGATGATAAGTACCAATACTGTTCATTTTAATCAGTCTCTATTTATTTGATTTAAAAATAAAATGTCAATACCTGATAACAGAGAAGAAATAGCTTATTTCTCTTTACTGAGTTCTTACCATTTAGTTCAACAAATAACCCTCTGTAGAACATCCTTCTGTAAGTACCATATAAAACACTGTGTAACTAACAGAACTTTCTGCTTAATAAAGGAGTAAATGGACTGTAAAAGAAAGCAGAGCTTATTTTTCTGGTTTTACTCAGTTCTTACCATGTAGTTCAACAAATAACCCTCTGTAGAACATCCTTCTGTAAGTACCATATAAAACACTGTGTAACTAACAGAACTTTCTGCTTAATAAATGAGTAAAAGGACTGTAAAAGAAAGCAGAGCTTATTTCTCTGGTTTTACTCAGTTCTTACCGTGTAGTTCAACAAATAACCCTCTGTAGAACATCCTACTGTAAGTACCATGTAAAACACTGTGTAACTAACAGAACTTTCTGCTTAATAAAGGAGTAAAAGGACTGTAAAAGAAAGCAGAGCTTATTTCTCTGGTTTTACTCAGTTCTTACCGTGTAGTTCAACAAATAACCCTCTGTAGAACATCCTACTGTAAGTACCATATAAAACACTGTGTAACTAACAGAACTTTCTGCTTAATAAAGGAGTAAAAGGACTGTAAAAGAAAGCAGAGCTTATTTCTCTGGTTTTACTCAGTTCTTACCGTGTAGTTCAACAAATTACCCTCTGTAGAACATCCTACTGTAAGTACCATGTAAAAACACTGTGTAACTAACAGAACTTTCTGCTTAATAAAGGAGTAAAAGGACTGTAAAAGAAAGCAGAGCTTATTTTTCTGGTTTTACTCAGTTCTTACCATGTAGTTCAACAAATAACCCTCTGTAGAACATCCTACTGTAAGTACCATGTAAAACACTGTGTAACTAACAGAACATTCTGCTTAATAAAGGAGTAAAAGGACTGTAAAAGAAAGCAGAGCTTATTTTTCTGGTTTTACTCAGTTCTTACCGTGTAGTTCAACAAATAACCCTCTGTAGAACATCCTACTGTAAGTACCATGTAAAAACACTAACTGTTACACTCCCCAGGCGTGGGTTAGGCTATAACAGTTTGCGACCCCGGGTGAGCAGGGCCTAGATCAGCTGAATACAGGATACAGAGAAGACACAGTGAGACGGTGTTTCCAGTGAGTTCTCAGCTTAATCTCTTTATTTAACAACAAACACAAACTAAACCACTTTTACTTTGGTCTCTTTTCTCTTTCTTTTGCAGTTTCACATACACATTGCATCTCATCTGCATTTTACATACATTCACAGAGAATCCTTTTTTTTTTTTTTACTTTTTTTCAGTTAACAAAACTCTGTATATCACAGTACATATTACCTTTACTTTTTAATCAGCAAACCCTCTTAATACTGTTTCTACACACAAAAAAAAATATATATATATGAATATAAAAATACTACTCTATATTAATACATTTACATATGCATACATATACCAATACTCAAACTTCTTTCATATTAACACACTACATTACCAAAAACACCTTTAACTTTTACTGAGCACACTAACTACATCTTAGTGCTTTTAAATCTCATTTTAAGCAGAGTTTCTAATATTTGTATCTGCATAGAGTGTATAGAATTGACCAAAGTATAAAACTTGAACAAAGTGTATAAAAACATGATTACTTAGAGAAACCTTAAACTGTAGCTTATCTAGCTGTAATAACTCATTATTGTGGTTGGCAGAGGCTCTATATTTACTTTAACAAGGCCAAACTGGCTCTTAAAAAGAGAATAAAATTGACTTGACTTTTAATAAACATGTATTTAACTAACAGCGACTGCTAATGCTAGCGTAAATGTATAGAGAAACAATAGGAATGAAGGCGCGAAATTAGCCCGAGCTACTTTGAGAAACAGCGACACACGGGCACAATTACCGAGCGAAAATAGCTAAAACTAGAGCGCGAACACACGAGAGATAATCACAGGCTTAAACACGGTTATAGAGCGAAGTTAGCGACCGAAAGAGCGAGAGGAATAACAGCGGGGAGCCGGTAAGGCGCGCGGTTAGCGGGGGCAGTGGTTAATGCTAGTGGCAGAGGCAAGAGCGCCGGCCAGGCGCGTGGCTAGCGGGCCGCGGGAGTGAATGCTCCCCGATGCTGAGCGTCCACCAACACACAAGACCATAGCGGCTCATATTACACAGCAAAACCTTTTAACGAACATATACACTCAAATATCCCTGTTATAGTGCTTTGGAAACATTTATACTTGCACAGTTCCACATATTTCCCCACCTGGATACAGAGAAGTCACGGTGTTCCCAGTGTGAGTTCTCAGCTGAATCTGAGACCCATCTCCTGTTGCTCACCTAAGCCACAGCCTAGCGCCCGCCCCCTGGCACTGCTCCCCCTACAGGACTGGATGTTTCACGTTTCACATACAAAAACCCATTCAGAAACCCAAAAGAATATATATTACATGGTACTTACAGAAAGTTGTGTCACATTTAAGTAGTTATTATATATATATATATATATATATATATATATATATATATATATATATATATATATATATATATATATATATATATATATATTAAAATATATATAATAACTACTTAAATGTGACACAACTTTCTGTAAGTACCATATAAAACACTGTGTAACTAACAGAACTTTCTGCTTAATAAAGGAGTAAAAGGACTGTAAAAGAGAGCAGAGCTTATTTCTCTGGTTTTACTCAGTTCTTACCATGTAGTTCAACAAATAAGCACTTCAAAAAGAGCAACATACAACTTCAAAACAAAACAGAACTGTTTACTGTTTATTATTTATCTCTTTTTTGACACAACCAAGCATGCATTACTGAACTTATATACACTGCTCAAAAAAATAAAGGGAACACTCAAATAACACAATATAACTCCAAGTAAATCAAACTTCTGTGAAATTAAACTGTCCACTTATGAAGCAACACTGATTGACAATCAATTTCACCTGCTGTTGTGCAAATGGAATAGACAACAGGTGGAAATTATTGGCAATTAGCAAGACACACTCAATAAAGGAGTGGTTCTGCAGGTGGGGACCACAGACCACTTCTCAGAACCTATGCTGTCTGGCTGATGTTTTGGTCAGTTTTGAATGTTGGTGGTTCTTTCACACTCGTGGTAGCATGAGAAGGACTCTACAACCCACACAAGTGGCTCAGGTAGTGCAGCTCATCCAGGATGGCACATCAATGCGAGCTGTGGCAAGAAGGTTTGCTGTGTCTGTCAGCGTAGTGTCCAGAGGCTGGAGGCGCTACCAGGAGACAGGCCAGTACACCAGGAGACTTGGAGGAGGCCGTAGGAGGGCAACAACCCAGCAGCAGGACCGCTACCTCCGCCTTTGTGCAAGAAGGAACAGGAGGAGCACTGCCAGAGCCCTGCAAAATGACCTCCAGCAGGCCACAAATGTGCATGTGTCTGCACAAACGGTTAGAAACCGACTCCATGAGGATGGTATGAGGGCCCGACGTCCACAGATGGGGGTTGTGCTCACAGCCCAACACCGTGCAGGACGCTTGGCATTTGCCAGAGAACACCAGGATTGGCAAATTCGCCACTGGCGCCTTGTGCTCTTCACAGATGAAAGCAGGTTCACACTGAGCACATGACAGACGTGACAGAGTCTGGAGACGCCGTGGAGAGCGGTCTGCTGCCTGCAACATCCTTCAGCATGACCGGTTTGGCAGTGGGTCAGTAATGGTGTGGTGGCATTTTTTGGAGGGCCGCACAGCCCTCCATGTGCTCACCAGAGGTAGCCTGACTGCCATTAGGTACCGAGATGAGATCCTCAGACCCCTTGTGAGACCATATGCTGGTGCGGTTGGCCCTGGGTTCCTCCTAATGCAGGACAATGCTAGACCTCATGTGGCTGGAGTGTGTCAGCAGTTCCTGCAAGATGAAGGCATTGAAGCTATGGACTGGCCCGCCCGTTCCCCAGACCTGAATCCGATTGAGCACATCTGGGACATCATGTCTCGCTCCATCCACCAACGTCACGTTGCACCACAGACTGTCCAGAAGTTGGCGGATGCTTTAGTCCAGATCTGGGAGGAGATCCCTCAGGAGACCATCCGCCACCTCATCAGGAGCATGCCCAGGCGTTGTAGGGAGGTCATACAGGCACGTGTAGGCCACACACAATACTGAGCCTCATTTTGACTTGTTTTAAGAACATTACATTAAAGTTGGATCAGCCTGTAGTGTGTTTTTTTCACTTTAATTTTGTGTGTGGCTCCAAATCCAGGCCTCCATTGGTTAATACATTTTATTTCCATTGATGATTTTTGTGTGATTTTGTTGTCAGCACATTCAACTTTGTACAGAACAAAGTATTTAATGAGAATATTTCATTCATTCAGATCTAGGATGTGTTATTTGAGTGTTCCCTTTATTTTTTTGAGCAGTGTATATACAATGAAAGCTGAGGACAGCTTTTATTGGGGTAAGCAGCTTGCGGGCAGGAGCTTGCCTTCGCCCCCTTGACCCTTCCAAGCCACTTCAAATTTTCTATTTCTCTGATCTTACTATGTATAGGTACATGTTTGAGTAAAATGAATACTGTTATTTTATTCTATAAACTACTGACAACATTTCTCCCAAATACTAAATAAAAATATTGTAATTTAGAGCAGAAAATGAGAAATGGTCAAAATAATGAAAAAGATGCTTTAGTGCTTTCAGATCTCAAATAATGCAAACAAAAGCAGTTAATATTAATTTAGAAACAACTATAATAATGTTTTAAGATTTCAGAAATCAATATTTGGTAGTTTTAATAACCCTGATTTTTAAGCAGTTTTAATTTATATATATAAGTTAAATATATATATATATATATATATATTTAACATGTAAGACCTTATTCTACAAATTATGTTTAAAAAGGGGGTAAATACACATATTCAACACTTTATTCTTATGGTATACTTTTTCACCCTTAAACCTTGTAACATGCTCTAATGTCTTTAAACATATGGCCAAGTATTCCATTCCTGTGCTGTCTTCCTAGTGAAGAATTCCACTCTATAAACCTTAAATTCATTTTTAGGGATTTCTCAGTCAAATAAATAGAGACTGATTAAAATGAACAGTATTGGTACTTATCATCATGTTACTGGGGTTAGTACCTCACACTTACCTGGTTATTACCTAGAACCTGCGAGATATTTCAGGGTAAGGAGACTGTATTGGTACTTATCATCATGTTACTGGGGTTAGTACCTCACACTTACCTGGTTATTACCTAGAACCTGCGAGATATTTCAGGGTAAGGAGACTGTATTGGTACTTATCATCATGTTACTGGGGTTAGTACCTCACACTTACCTGGTTATTAGCTAGAACCTGTGAGGTATATCAGGGTAAGGAGACTATATTGGTACTTATCATCATGTTACTGGGGTTAGTACCTCACACTTACCTGGTTATTACCTAGAACCTGTGAGATATTTCAGTGTAATTAAATTGAACTGTCTGGTTCTTACCATCTTGTTAACCAACATAATTACCTAGTACTTTGGACTTTGTACCACCCATGTACCTGTTTATTACCTAGTTCCATTTCAGTGTAATTAGGCAAGACTTTTCTGGTACTTACCATCTTGTTACCCAAAATAATTACTTAGTATTTCCGAGTTTGTACCTCACTATTACCTGGTTAATACCTAAACATTTCAGTGTAATTAGGCAATACTTTCCTGGTACTTACCATCTTGTTACCAAAAATAATTACTTAGTACTTCCGAGTTTGTACCTCACTATTACCTGGTTAATACCTAGAACTTAGGGTACTATAAAAGAAAGCGTTACCGGAATACCAGGTGCTGTAAGCTTTTCCCCTCTTGCTTCCATTACCATGGTCTTGTTATACATTACTAGTTTGTTATCTGAAACCCAACATAGATGAAGTTGCATAAGTAGTCTTGATGAGAGCTCTGCAATGGCTTACGGTCACACTACCCTGAGAACGCCCGATCTCGTCTGATCTCGGAAGCTAAGCAGGATTTGGCCTGGTTAGTACTTGGATGGGAGACCACCTGGGAATACCAGGTGCTGTAAGCTTTTCCCCTCTTGCTTCCATTACCATGGTCTTGTTATACATTACTAGTTTGTTATCTGAAACCCAACATAGATGAAGTTGCATAAGTAGTCTTGATGAGAGCTCTGCAATGGCTTACGGTCACACTACCCTGAGAACGCCCGATCTCGTCTGATCTCGGAAGCTAAGCAGGGTTTGGCCTGGTTAGTACTTGGATGGGAGACCACCTGGGAATACCAGGTGCTGTAAGCTTTTCCCCTCTTGCTTCCATTACCATGGTCTTGTTATACATTACTAGTTTGTTATCTGAAACCCAACATAGATGAAGTTGCATAAGTAGTCTTGATGAGAGCTCTGCAATGGCTTACGGTCACACTACCCTGAGAACGCCCGATCTCGTCTGATCTCGGAAGCTAAGCAGGATTTGGCCTGGTTAGTACTTGGATGGGAGACCACCTGGGAATACCAGGTGCTGTAAGCTTTTCCCCTCTTGCTTCCATTACCATGGTCTTGTTATACATTACTAGTTTGTTATCTGAAACCCAACATAGATGAAGTTGCATAAGTAGTCTTGATGAGAGCTCTGCAATGGCTTACGGTCACACTACCCTGAGAACGCCCGATCTCGTCTGATCTCGGAAGCTAAGCAGGGTTTGGCCTGGTTAGTACTTGGATGGGAGACCACCTGGGAATACCAGGTGCTGTAAGCTTTTCCCCTCTTGCTTCCATTACCATGGTCTTGTTATACATTACTAGTTTGTTATCTGAAACCCAACATAGATGAAGTTGCATAAGTAGTCTTGATGAGAGCTCTGCAATGGCTTACGGTCACACTACCCTGAGAACGCCCGATCTCGTCTGATCTCGGAAGCTAAGCAGGGTTTGGCCTGGTTAGTACTTGGATGGGAGACCACCTGGGAATACCAGGTGCTGTAAGCTTTTCCCCTCTTGCTTCCATTACCATGGTCTTGTTATACATTACTAGTTTGTTATCTGAAACCCAACATAGATGAAGTTGCATAAGTAGTCTTGATGAGAGCTCTGCAATGGCTTACGGTCACACTACCCTGAGAACGCCCGATCTCGTCTGATCTCGGAAGCTAAGCAGGGTTTGGCCTGGTTAGTACTTGGATGGGAGACCACCTGGGAATACCAGGTGCTGTAAGCTTTTCCCCTCTTGCTTCCATTACCATGGTCTTGTTATACATTACTAGTTTGTTATCTGAAACCCAACATAGATGAAGTTGCATAAGTAGTCTTGATGAGAGCTCTGCAATGGCTTACGGTCACACTACCCTGAGAACGCCCGATCTCGTCTGATCTCGGAAGCTAAGCAGGGTTTGGCCTGGTTAGTACTTGGATGGGAGACCACCTGGGAATACCAGGTGCTGTAAGCTTTTCCCCTCTTGCTTCCATTACCATGGTCTTGTTATACATTACTAGTTTGTTATCTGAAACCCAACATAGATGAAGTTGCATAAGTAGTCTTGATGAGAGCTCTGCAATGGCTTACGGTCACACTACCCTGAGAACGCCCGATCTCGTCTGATCTCGGAAGCTAAGCAGGGTTTGGCCTGGTTAGTACTTGGATGGGAGACAGCCTGGGAATACCAGGTGCTGTAAGCTTTTCCCCTCTTGCTTCCATTACCATGGTCTTGTTATACATTACTAGTTTGTTATCTGAAACCCAACATAGATGAAGTTGCATAAGTAGTCTTGATGAGAACTCTGCAATGGCTTACGGTCACACTACCCTGAGAACGCCCGATCTCGTCTGATCTCGGAAGCTAAGCAGGGTTTGGCCTGGTTAGTACTTGGATGGGAGACCACCTGGGAATACCAGGTGCTGTAAGCTTTTCCCCTCTTGCTTCCATTACCATGGTCTTGTTATACATTACTAGTTTGTTATCTGAAACCCAACATAGATGAAGTTGCATAAGTAGTCTTGATGAGAGCTCTGCAATGGCTTACGGTCACACTACCCTGAGAACGCCCGATCTCGTCTGATCTCGGAAGCTAAGCAGGGTTTGGCCTGGTTAGTACTTGGATGGGAGACCACCTGGGAATACCAGGTGCTGTAAGCTTTTCCCCTCTTGCTTCCATTACCATGGTCTTGTTATACATTACTAGTTTGTTATCTGAAACCCAACATAGATGAAGTTGCATAAGTAGTCTTGATGAGAGCTCTGCAATGGCTTACGGTCACTCTACCCTGAGAACGCACGATCTCGTCTGATCTCGGAAGCTAAGCAGGGTTTGGCCTGGTTAGTACTTGGATGGGAGACCACCTGGGAATACCAGGTGCTGTAAGCTTTTCCCCTCTTGCTTCCATTACCATGGTCTTGTTATACATTACTAGTTTGTTATCTGAAACCCAACATAGATGAAGTTGCATAAGTAGTCTTGATGAGAGCTCTGCAATGGCTTACGGTCACACTACCCTGAGAACGCCCGATCTCGTCTGATCTCGGAAGCTAAGCAGGGTTTGGCCTGGTTAGTACTTGGATGGGAGACTACCTGGGAATACCAGGTGCTGTAAGCTTTTCCCCTCTTGCTTCCATTACCATGGTCTTGTTATACATTACTAGTTTGTTATCTGAAACCCAACATAGATGAAGTTGCATAAGTAGTCTTGATGAGAGCTCTGCAATGGCTTACGGTCACACTACCCTGAGAACGCCCGATCTCGTCTGATCTCGGAAGCTAAGCAGGGTTTGGCCTGGTTAGTACTTGGATGGGAGACCACCTGGGAATACCAGGTGCTGTAAGCTTTTCCCCTCTTGCTTCCATTACCATGGTCTTGTTATACATTACTAGTTTGTTATCTGAAACCCAACATAGATGAAGTTGCATAAGTAGTCTTGATGAGAGCTCTGCAATGGCTTACGGTCACACTACCCTGAGAACGCCCGATCTCGTCTGATCTCGGAAGCTAAGCAGGGTTTGGCCTGGTTAGTACTTGGATGGGAGACCACCTGGGAATACCAGGTGCTGTAAGCTTTTCCCCTCTTGCTTCCATTACCATGGTCTTGTTATACATTACTAGTTTGTTATCTGAAACCCAACATAGATGAAGTTGCATAAGTAGTCTTGATGAGAGCTCTGCAATGGCTTACGGTCACACTACCCTGAGAACGCCCGATCTCGTCTGATCTCGGAAGCTAAGCAGGGTTTGGCCTGGTTAGTACTTGGATGGGAGACCACCTGGGAATACCAGGTGCTGTAAGCTTTTCCCCTCTTGCTTCCATTACCATGGTCTTGTTATACATTACTAGTTTGTTATCTGAAACCCAACATAGATGAAGTTGCATAAGTAGTCTTGATGAGAGCTCTGCAATGGCTTACGGTCACACTACCCTGAGAACGCCCGATCTCGTCTGATCTCGGAAGCTAAGCAGGGTTTGGCCTGGTTAGTACTTGGATGGGAGACCACCTGGGAATACCAGGTGCTGTAAGCTTTTCCCCTCTTGCTTCCATTACCATGGTCTTGTTATACATTACTAGTTTGTTATCTGAAACCCAACATAGATGAAGTTGCATAAATAGTCTTGATGAGAGCTCTGCAATGGCTTACGGTCACACTAACCTGAGAACGCCCGATCTCGTCTGATCTCGGAAGCTAAGCAGGGTTTGGCCTGGTTAGTACTTGGATGGGAGACCACCTGGGAATACCAGGTGCTGTAAGCTTTTCCCCTCTTGCTTCCATTACCATGGTCTTGTTATACATTACTAGTTTGTTATCTGAAACCCAACATAGATGAAGTTGCATAAGTAGTCTTGATGAGAGCTCTGCAATGGCTTACGGTCACACTACCCTGAGAACGCCCGATCTCGTCTGATCTCGGAAGCTAAGCAGGGTTTGGCCTGGTTAGTACTTGGATGGGAGACAGCCTGGGAATACCAGGTGCTGTAAGCTTTTCCCCTCTTGCTTCCATTACCATGGTCTTGTTATACATTACTAGTTTGTTATCTGAAACCCAACATAGATGAAGTTGCATAAGTAGTCTTGATGAGAACTCTGCAATGGCTTACGGTCACACTACCCTGAGAACGCCCGATCTCGTCTGATCTCGGAAGCTAAGCAGGGTTTGGCCTGGTTAGTACTTGGATGGGAGACCACCTGGGAATACCAGGTGCTGTAAGCTTTTCCCCTCTTGCTTCCATTACCATGGTCTTGTTATACATTACTAGTTTGTTATCTGAAACCCAACATAGATGAAGTTGCATAAGTAGTCTTGATGAGAGCTCTGCAATGGCTTACGGTCACACTACCCTGAGAACGCCCGATCTCGTCTGATCTCGGAAGCTAAGCAGGGTTTGGCCTGGTTAGTACTTGGATGGGAGACCACCTGGGAATACCAGGTGCTGTAAGCTTTTCCCCTCTTGCTTCCATTACCATGGTCTTGTTATACATTACTAGTTTGTTATCTGAAACCCAACATAGATGAAGTTGCATAAGTAGTCTTGATGAGAGCTCTGCAATGGCTTACGGTCACTCTACCCTGAGAACGCACGATCTCGTCTGATCTCGGAAGCTAAGCAGGGTTTGGCCTGGTTAGTACTTGGATGGGAGACCACCTGGGAATACCAGGTGCTGTAAGCTTTTCCCCTCTTGCTTCCATTACCATGGTCTTGTTATACATTACTAGTTTGTTATCTGAAACCCAACATAGATGAAGTTGCATAAGTAGTCTTGATGAGAGCTCTGCAATGGCTTACGGTCACACTACCCTGAGAACGCCCGATCTCGTCTGATCTCGGAAGCTAAGCAGGGTTTGGCCTGGTTAGTACTTGGATGGGAGACTACCTGGGAATACCAGGTGCTGTAAGCTTTTCCCCTCTTGCTTCCATTACCATGGTCTTGTTATACATTACTAGTTTGTTATCTGAAACCCAACATAGATGAAGTTGCATAAGTAGTCTTGATGAGAGCTCTGCAATGGCTTACGGTCACACTACCCTGAGAACGCCCGATCTCGTCTGATCTCGGAAGCTAAGCAGGGTTTGGCCTGGTTAGTACTTGGATGGGAGACCACCTGGGAATACCAGGTGCTGTAAGCTTTTCCCCTCTTGCTTCCATTACCATGGTCTTGTTATACATTACTAGTTTGTTATCTGAAACCCAACATAGATGAAGTTGCATAAGTAGTCTTGATGAGAGCTCTGCAATGGCTTACGGTCACACTACCCTGAGAACGCCCGATCTCGTCTGATCTCGGAAGCTAAGCAGGGTTTGGCCTGGTTAGTACTTGGATGGGAGACCACCTGGGAATACCAGGTGCTGTAAGCTTTTCCCCTCTTGCTTCCATTACCATGGTCTTGTTATACATTACTAGTTTGTTATCTGAAACCCAACATAGATGAAGTTGCATAAGTAGTCTTGATGAGAGCTCTGCAATGGCTTACGGTCACACTACCCTGAGAACGCCCGATCTCGTCTGATCTCGGAAGCTAAGCAGGGTTTGGCCTGGTTAGTACTTGGATGGGAGACCACCTGGGAATACCAGGTGCTGTAAGCTTTTCCCCTCTTGCTTCCATTACCATGGTCTTGTTATACATTACTAGTTTGTTATCTGAAACCCAACATAGATGAAGTTGCATAAGTAGTCTTGATGAGAGCTCTGCAATGGCTTACGGTCACACTACCCTGAGAACGCCCGATCTCGTCTGATCTCGGAAGCTAAGCAGGGTTTGGCCTGGTTAGTACTTGGATGGGAGACCACCTGGGAATACCAGGTGCTGTAAGCTTTTCCCCTCTTGCTTCCATTACCATGGTCTTGTTATACATTACTAGTTTGTTATCTGAAACCCAACATAGATGAAGTTGCATAAATAGTCTTGATGAGAGCTCTGCAATGGCTTACGGTCACACTAACCTGAGAACGCCCGATCTCGTCTGATCTCGGAAGCTAAGCAGGGTTTGGCCTGGTTAGTACTTGGATGGGAGACCACCTGGGAATACCAGGTGCTGTAAGCTTTTCCCCTCTTGCTTCCATTACCATGGTCTTGTTATACATTACTAGTTTGTTATCTGAAACCCAACATAGATGAAGTTGCATAAGTAGTCTTGATGAGAGCTCTGCAATGGCTTACGGTCACACTACCCTGAGAACGCCCGATCTCGTCTGATCTCGGAAGCTAAGCAGGGTTTGGCCTGGTTAGTACTTGGATGGGAGACCACCTGGGAATACCAGGTGCTGTAAGCTTTTCCCCTCTTGCTTCCATTACCATGGTCTTGTTATACATTACTAGTTTGTTATCTGAAACCCAACATAGATGAAGTTGCATAAGTAGTCTTGATGAGAGCTCTGCAATGGCTTACGGTCACACTACCCTGAGAACGCCCGATCTCGTCTGATCTCGGAAGCTAAGCAGGGTTTGGCCTGGTTAGTACTTGGATGGGAGACCACCTGGGAATACCAGGTGCTGTAAGCTTTTCCCCTCTTGCTTCCATTACCATGGTCTTGTTATACATTACTAGTTTGTTATCTGAAACCCAACATAGATGAAGTTGCATAAGTAGTCTTGATGAGAGCTCTGCAATGGCTTACGGTTACACTACCCTGAGAACGCCCGATCTCGTCTGATCTCGGAAGCTAAGCAGGGGTTGGCCTGGTTAGTACTTGGATGGGAGACCACCTGGGAATACCAGGTGCTGTAAGCTTTTCCCCTCTTGCTTCCATTACCATGGTCTTGTTATACATTACTAGTTTGTTATCTGAAACCCAACATAGATGAACTTGCATAAGTAGTCTTGATGAGAGCTCTGCAATGGCTTACGGTCACACTACCCTGAGAACGCCCGATCTCGTCTGATCTCGGAAGCTAAGCAGGGTTTGGCCTGGTTAGTACTTGGATGGGAGACCACCTGGGAATACCAGGTGCTGTAAGCTTTTCCCCTCTTGCTTCCATTACCATGGTCTTGTTATACATTACTAGTTTGTTATCTGAAACCCAACATAGATGAAGTTGCATAAGTAGTCTTGTTGAGAGCTCCGCAATGGCTTATGGTCACACTACCCTGAGAACGCCCGATCTCGTCTGATCTCGGAAGCTAAGCAGGGTTTGGCCTGGTTAGTACTTGGATGGGAGACCACCTGGGAATACCAGGTGCTGTAAGCTTTTCCCCTCTTGCTTCCATTACCATGGTCTTGTTATACATTACTAGTTTGTTATCTGAAACCCAACATAGATGAAGTTGCATAAGTAGTCTTGATGAGAGCTCTGCAATGGCTTACGGTCACACTACCCTGAGAACGCCCGATCTCGTCTGATCTCGGAAGCTAAGCAGGGATTGGCCTGGTTAGTACTTGGATGGGAGACCACCTGGGAATACCAGGTGCTGTAAGCTTTTCTCCTCTTGCTTCCATTACCATGGTCTTGTTATACATTACTAGTTTGTTATCTGAAACCCAACATAGATGAAGTTGCATAAGTAGTCTTGATGAGAGCTCTGCAATGGCTTACGGTCACACTACCCTGAGAACGCCCGATCTCGTCTGATCTCGGAAGCTAAGCAGGCTTTGGCCTGGTTAGTACTTGGATGGGAGACCACCTGGGAATACCAGGTGCTGTAAGCTTTTCCCCTCTTGCTTCCATTACCATGGTCTTGTTATACATTACTAGTTTGTTATCTGAAACCCAACATAGATGAAGTTGCATAAGTAGTCTTGATGAGAGCTCTGCAATGGCTTACGGTCACACTACCCTGAGAACACCCGATCTCGTCTGATCTCGGAAGCTAAGCAGGGTTTGGCCTGGTTAGTACTTGGATGGGAGACCACCTGGGAATACCAGGTGCTGTAAGCTTTTCCCCTCTTGCTTCCATTACCATGGTCTTGTTATACATTACTAGTTTGTTATCTGAAACCCAACATAGATGAAGTTGCATAAGTAGTCTTGATGAGAGCTCTGCAATGGCTTACGGTCACACTACCCTGAGAACGCCCGATCTCGTCTGATCTCGGAAGCTAAGCAGGGTTTGGCCTGGTTAGTACTTGGATGGGAGACCACCTGGGAATACCAGGTGCTGTAAGCTTTTCCCCTCTTGCTTCCATTACCATGGTCTTGTTATACATTACTAGTTTGTTATCTGAAACCCAACATAGATGAAGTTGCATAAGTAGTCTTGTTGAGAGCTCCGCAATGGCTTATGGTCACACTACCCTGAGAACGCCCGATCTCGTCTGATCTCGGAAGCTAAGCAGGGTTTGGCCTGGTTAGTACTTGGATGGGAGACCACCTGGGAATACCAGGTGCTGTAAGCTTTTCCCCTCTTGCTTCCATTACCATGGTCTTGTTATACATTACTAGTTTGTTATCTGAAACCCAACATAGATGAAGTTGCATAAGTAGTCTTGATGAGAGCTCTGCAATGGCTTACGGTCACACTACCCTGAGAACGCCCGATCTCGTCTGATCTCGGAAGCTAAGCAGGGATTGGCCTGGTTAGTACTTGGATGGGAGACCACCTGGGAATACCAGGTGCTGTAAGCTTTTCTCCTCTTGCTTCCATTACCATGGTCTTGTTATACATTACTAGTTTGTTATCTGAAACCCAACATAGATGAAGTTGCATAAGTAGTCTTGATGAGAGCTCTGCAATGGCTTACGGTCACACTACCCTGAGAACGCCCGATCTCGTCTGATCTCGGAAGCTAAGCAGGCTTTGGCCTGGTTAGTACTTGGATGGGAGACCACCTGGGAATACCAGGTGCTGTAAGCTTTTCCCCTCTTGCTTCCATTACCATGGTCTTGTTATACATTACTAGTTTGTTATCTGAAACCCAACATAGATGAAGTTGCATAAGTAGTCTTGATGAGAGCTCTGCAATGGCTTACGGTCACACTACCCTGAGAACACCCGATCTCGTCTGATCTCGGAAGCTAAGCAGGGTTTGGCCTGGTTAGTACTTGGATGGGAGACCACCTGGGAATACCAGGTGCTGTAAGCTTTTCCCCTCTTGCTTCCATTACCATGGTCTTGTTATACATTACTAGTTTGTTATCTGAAACCCAACATAGATGAAGTTGCATAAGTAGTCTTGATGAGAGCTCTGCAATGGCTTACGGTCACACTACCCTGAGAACGCCCGATCTCGTCTGATCTCGGAAGCTAAGCAGGGTTTGGCCTGGTTAGTACTTGGATGGGAGACCACCTGGGAATACCAGGTGCTGTAAGCTTTTCCCCTCTTGCTTCCATTACCATGGTCTTGTTATACATTACTAGTTTGTTATCTGAAACCCAACATAGATGAAGTTGCATAAGTAGTCTTGATGAGAGCTCTGCAATGGCTTACGGTCACACTACCCTGAGAACGCCCGATCTCGTCTGATCTCGGAAGCTAAGCAGGGTTTGGCCTGGTTAGTACTTGGATGGGAGACCACCTGGGAATACCAGGTGCTGTATGCTTTTCCCCTCTTGCTTCCTTTACCATGGTCTTGTTATACATTACTAGTTTTTTATCTGAAACCCAACATAGATGAAGTTGCATAAGTAGTCTTGATGAGAGCTCTGCAATGGCTTACGGTCACACTACCCTGAGAACGCCCGATCTCGTCTGATCTCGAAAGCTAAGCAGGGTTTGGCCTGGTTAGTACTTGGATGGGAGACCACCTGGGAATACCAGGTGCTGTAAGCTTTTCCCCTCTTGCTTCCATTACCATGGTCTTGTTATACATTACTAGTTTGTTATCTGAAACCCAACATAGATGAAGTTGCATAAGTAGTCTTGATGAGAGCTCTGCAATGGCTTACGGTCACACTACCCTGAGAACGCCCGATCTCGTCTGATCTCGGAAGCTAAGCAGGGTTTGGCCTGGTTAGTACTTGGATGGGAGACCACCTGGGAATACCAGGTGCTGTAAGCTTTTCCCCTCTTGCTTCCATTACCATGGTCTTGTTATACATTACTAGTTTGTTATCTGAAACCCAACATAGATGAAGTTGCATAAGTAGTCTTGATGAGAGCTCTGCAATGGCTTACGGTCACACTACCCTGAGAACGCCCGATCTCGTCTGATCTCGGAAGCTAAGCAGGGTTTGGCCTGGTTAGTACTTGGATGGGAGACCACCTGGGAATACCAGGTGCTGTAAGCTTTTCCCCTCTTGCTTCCATTACCATGGTCTTGTTATACATTACTAGTTTGTTATCTGAAACCCAACATAGATGAAGTTGCATAAGTAGTCTTGATGAGAGCTCTGCAATGGCTTACGGTCACACTACCCTGAGAACGCCCGATCTCGTCTGATCTCGGAAGCTAAGCAGGGTTTGGCCTGGTTAGTACTTGGATGGGAGACCACCTGGGAATACCAGGTGCTGTAAGCTTTTCCCCTCTTGCTTCCATTACCATGGTCTTGTTATACATTACTAGTTTGTTATCTGAAACCCAACATAGATGAAGTTGCATAAGTAGTCTTGATGAGAGCTCTGCAATGGCTTACGGTCACACTACCCTGAGAACGCCCGATCTCGTCTGATCTCGGAAGCTAAGCAGGGTTTGGCCTGGTTAGTACTTGGATGGGAGACCACCTGGGAATACCAGGTGCTGTAAGCTTTTCCCCTCTTGCTTCCATTACCATGGTCTTGTTATACATTACTAGTTTGTTATCTGAAACCCAACATAGATGAAGTTGCATAAGTAGTCTTGATGAGAGCTCTGCAATGGCTTACGGTCACACTACCCTGAGAACGCCCGATCTCGTCTGATCTCGGAAGCTAAGCAGGGTTTGGCCTGGTTAGTACTTGGATGGGAGACCACCTGGGAATACCAGGTGCTGTAAGCTTTTCCCCTCTTGCTTCCATTACCATGGTCTTGTTATACATTACTAGTTTGTTATCTGAAACCCAACATAGATGAAGTTGCATAAGTAGTCTTGATGAGAGCTCTGCAATGGCTTACGGTCACACTACCCTGAGAACGCCCGATCTCGTCTGATCTCGGAAGCTAAGCAGGGTTTGGCCTGGTTAGTACTTGGATGGGAGACCACCTGGGAATACCAGGTGCTGTAAGCTTTTCCCCTCTTGCTTCCATTACCATGGTCTTGTTATACATTACTAGTTTGTTATCTGAAACCCAACATAGATGAAGTTGCATAAGTAGTCTTGATGAGAGCTCTGCAATGGCTTACGGTCACACTACCCTGAGAACGCCCGATCTCGTCTGATCTCGGAAGCTAAGCAGGGTTTGGCCTGGTTAGTACTTGGATGGGAGACCACCTGGGAATACCAGGTGCTGTATGCTTTTCCCCTCTTGCTTCCTTTACCATGGTCTTGTTATACATTACTAGTTTGTTATCTGAAACCCAACATAGATGAAGTTGCATAAGTAGTCTTGATGAGAGCTCTGCAATGGCTTACGGTCACACTACCCTGAGAACGCCCGATCTCGTCTGATCTCGGAAGCTAAGCAGGGTTTGGCCTGGTTAGTACTTGGATGGGAGACCACCTGGGAATACCAGGTGCTGTAAGCTTTTCCCCTCTTGCTTCCATTACCATGGTCTTGTTATACATTACTAGTTTGTTATCTGAAACCCAACATAGATGAAGTTGCATAAGTAGTCTTGATGAGAGCTCTGCAATGGCTTACGGTCACACTACCCTGAGAACGCCCGATCTCGTCTGATCTCGGAAGCTAAGCAGGGTTTGGCCTGGTTAGTACTTGGATGGGAGATCACCTGGGAATACCAGGTGCTGTAAGCTTTTCCCCTCTTGCTTCCATTACCATGGTCTTGTTATACATTACTAGTTTTTTATCTGAAACCCAACATAGATGAAGTTGCATAAGTAGTCTTGATGAGAGCTCTGCAATGGCTTACGGTCACACTACCCTGAGAACGCCCGATCTCGTCTGATCTCGGAAGCTAAGCAGGGTTTGGCCTGGTTAGTACTTGGATGGGAGACCACCTGGGAATACCAGGTGCTGTAAGCTTTTCCCCTCTTGCTTCCATTACCATGGTCTTGTTATACATTACTAGTTTGTTATCTGAAACCCAACATAGATGAAGTTGCATAAGTAGTCTTGATGAGAGCTCTGCAATGGCTTACGGTCACACTACCCTGAGAACGCCCGATCTCGTCTGATCTCGGAAGCTAAGCAGGGTTTGGCCTGGTTAGTACTTGGATGGGAGACCACCTGGGAATACCAGGTGCTGTAAGCTTTTCCCCTCTTGCTTCCATTACCATGGTCTTGTTATACATTACTAGTTTGTTATCTGAAACCCAACATAGATGAAGTTGCATAAGTAGTCTTGATGAGAGCTCTGCAATGGCTTACGGTCACACTACCCTGAGAACGCCCGATCTCGTCTGATCTCGGAAGCTAAGCAGGGTTTGGCCTGGTTAGTACTTGGATGGGAGACCACCTGGGAATACCAGGTGCTGTAAGCTTTTCCCCTCTTGCTTCCATTACCATGGTCTTGTTATACATTACTAGTTTGTTATCTGAAACCCAACATAGATGAAGTTGCATAAGTAGTCTTGATGAGAGCTCTGCAATGGCTTACGGTCACACTACCCTGAGAACGCCCGATCTCGTCTGATCTCGGAAGCTAAGCAGGGTTTGGCCTGGTTAGTACTTGGATGGGAGACCACCTGGGAATACCAGGTGCTGTAAGCTTTTCCCCTCTTGCTTCCATTACCATGGTCTTGTTATACATTACTAGTTTGTTATCTGAAACCCAACATAGATGAAGTTGCATAAGTAGTCTTGATGAGAGCTCTGCAATGGCTTACGGTCACACTACCCTGAGAACGCCCGATCTCGTCTGATTTCGGAAGCTAAGCAGGGTTTGGCCTGGTTAGTACTTGGATGGGAGACCACCTGGGAATACCAGGTGCTGTAAGCTTTTCCCCTCTTGCTTCCATTACCATGGTCTTGTTATACATTACTAGTTTGTTATCTGAAACCCAACATAGATGAAGTTGCATAAGTAGTCTTGATGAGAGCTCTGCAATGGCTTACGGTCACACTACCCTGAGAACGCCCGATCTCGTCTGATCTCGGAAGCTAAGCAGGGTTTGGCCTGGTTAGTACTTGGATGGGAGACCACCTGGGAATACCAGGTGCTGTAAGCTTTTCCCCTCTTGCTTCCATTACCATGGTCTTGTTATACATTACTAGTTTGTTATCTGAAACCCAACATAGATGAAGTTGCATAAGTAGTCTTGATGAGAGCTCTGCAATGGCTTAGGGTCACACTACCCTGAGAACGCCCGATCTCGTCTGATCTCGGAAGCTAAGCAGGGTTTGGCCTGGTTAGTACTTGGATGGGAGACCACCTGGGAATACCAGGTGCTGTAAGCTTTTCCCCTCTTGCTTCCATTACCATGGTCTTGTTATACATTACTAGTTTGTTATCTGAAACCCAACATAGATGAAGTTGCATAAGTAGTCTTGATGAGAGCTCTGCAATGGCTTACGGTCACACTACCCTGAGAACGCCCGATCTCGTCTGATCTCGGAAGCTAAGCAGGGTTTGGCCTGGTTAGTACTTGGATGGGAGACCACCTGGGAATACCAGGTGCTGTAAGCTTTTCCCCTCTTGCTTCCATTACCATGGTCTTGTTATACATTACTAGTTTGTTATCTGAAACCCAACATAGATGAAGTTGCATAAGTAGTCTTGATGAGAGCTCTGCAATGGCCTACGGTCACACTACCCTGAGAACGCCCGATCTCGTCTGATCTCGGAAGCTAAGCAGGGTTTGGCCTGGTTAGTACTTGGATGGGAGACCACCTGGGAATACCAGGTGCTGTAAGCTTTTCCCCTCTTGCTTCCATTACCATGGTCTTGTTATACATTACTAGTTTGTTATCTGAAACCCAACATAGATGAAGTTGCATAAGTAGTCTTGATGAGAGCTCTGCAATGGCTTACGGTCACACTACCCTGAGAACGCCCGATCTCGTCTGATCTCGGAAGCTAAGCAGGGTTTGGCCTGGTTAGTACTTGGATGGGAGACCACCTGGGAATACCAGGTGCTGTAAGCTTTTCCCCTCTTGCTTCCATTACCATGGTCTTGTTATACATTACTAGTTTGTTATCTGAAACCCAACATAGATGAAGTTGCATAAGTAGTCTTGATGAGAGCTCTGCAATGGCTTACGGTCACACTACCCTGAGAACGCCCGATCTCGTCTGATCTCGGAAGCTAAGCAGGGTTTGGCCTGGTTAGTACTTGGATGGGAGACCACCTGGGAATACCAGGTGCTGTAAGCTTTTCCCCTCTTGCTTCCATTACCATGGTCTTGTTATACATTACTAGTTTGTTATCTGAAACCCAACATAGATGAAGTTGCATAAGTAGTCTTGATGAGAGCTCTGCAATGGCTTACGGTCACACTACCCTGAGAACGCCCGATCTCGTCTGATCTCGGAAGCTAAGCAGGGTTTGGCCTGGTTAGTACTTGGATGGGAGACCACCTGGGAATACCAGGTGCTGTAAGCTTTTCCCCTCTTGCTTCCATTACCATGGTCTTGTTATACATTACTAGTTTGTTATCTGAAACCCAACATAGATGAAGTTGCATAAGTAGTCTTGATGAGAGCTCTGCAATGGCTTACGGTCACACTACCCTGAGAACGCCCGATCTCGTCTGATCTCGGAAGCTAAGCAGGGTTTGGCCTGGTTAGTACTTGGATGGGAGACCACCTGGGAATACCAGGTGCTGTATGCTTTTCCCCTCTTGCTTCCATTACCATGGTCTTGTTATACATTACTAGTTTGTTATCTGAAACCCAACATAGATGAAGTTGCATAAGTAGTCTTGATGAGAGCTCTGCAATGGCTTACGGTCACACTACCCTGAGAACGCCCGATCTCGTCTGATCTCGGAAGCTAAGCAGGGTTTGGCCTGGTTAGTACTTGGATGGGAGACCACCTGGGAATACCAGGTGCTGTAAGCTTTTCCCCTCTTGCTTCCATTACCATGGTCTTGTTATACATTACTAGTTTGTTATCTGAAACCCAACATAGATGAAGTTGCATAAGTAGTCTTGATGAGAGCTCTGCAATGGCTTACGGTCACACTACCCTGAGAACGCCCGATCTCGTCTGATCTCGGAAGCTAAGCAGGGTTTGGCCTGGTTAGTACTTGGATGGGAGACCACCTGGGAATACCAGGTGCTGTAAGCTTTTCCCCTCTTGCTTCCATTACCATGGTCTTGTTATACATTACTAGTTTGTTATCTGAAACCCAACATAGATGAAGTTGCATAAGTAGTCTTGATGAGAGCTGTGCAATGGCTTACGGTCACACTACCCTGAGAACGCCCGATCTCGTCTGATCTCGGAAGCTAAGCAGGGTTTGGCCTGGTTAGTACTTGGATGGGAGACCACCTGGGAATACCAGGTGCTGTAAGCTTTTCCCCTCTTGCTTCCATTACCATGGTCTTGTTATACATTACTAGTTTGTTATCTGAAACCCAACATAGATGAAGTTGCATAAGTAGTCTTGATGAGAGCTCTGCAATGGCTTACGGTCACACTACCCTGAGAACGCCCGATCTCGTCTGATCTCGGAAGCTAAGCAGGGTTTGGCCTGGTTAGTACTTGGATGGGAGACCACCTGGGAATACCAGGTGCTGTAAGCTTTTCCCCTCTTGCTTCCATTACCATGGTCTTGTTATACATTACTAGTTTGTTATCTGAAACCCAACATAGATGAAGTTGCATAAGTAGTCTTGATGAGAGCTCTGCAATGGCTTACGGTCACACTACCCTGAGAACGCCCGATCTCGTCTGATCTCGGAAGCTAAGCAGGGTTTGGCCTGGTTAGTACTTGGATGGGAGACCACCTGGGAATACCAGGTGCTGTAAGCTTTTCCCCTCTTGCTTCCATTACCATGGTCTTGTTATACATTACTAGTTTGTTATCTGAAACCCAACATAGATGAAGTTGCATAAGTAGTCTTGATGAGAGCTCTGCAATGGCTTACGGTCACACTACCCTGAGAACGCCCGATCTCGTCTGATCTCGGAAGCTAAGCAGGGTTTGGCCTGGTTAGTACTTGGATGGGAGACCACCTGGGAATACCAGGTGCTGTAAGCTTTTCCCCTCTTGCTTCCATTACCATGGTCTTGTTATACATTACTAGTTTGTTATCTGAAACCCAACATAGATGAAGTTGCATAAGTAGTCTTGATGAGAGCTCTGCAATGGCTTACGGTCACACTACCCTGAGAACGCCCGATCTCGTCTGATCTCGGAAGCTAAGCAGGGTTTGGCCTGGTTAGTACTTGGATGGGAGACCACCTGGGAATACCAGGTGCTGTAAGCTTTTCCCCTCTTGCTTCCATTACCATGGTCTTGTTATACATTACTAGTTTGTTATCTGAAACCCAACATAGATGAAGTTGCATAAGTAGTCTTGATGAGAGCTCTGCAATGGCTTACGGTCACACTACCCTGAGAACGCCCGATCTCGTCTGATCTCGGAAGCAAAGCAGGGTTTGGCCTGGTTAGTACTTGGATGGGAGACCACCTGGGAATACCAGGTGCTGTAAGCTTTTCCCCTCTTGCTTCCATTACCATGGTCTTGTTATACATTACTAGTTTGTTATCTGAAACCCAACATAGATGAAGTTGCATAAGTAGTCTTGATGAGAGCTCTGCAATGGCTTACGGTCACACTACCCTGAGAACGCCCGATCTCGTCTGATCTCGAAAGCTAAGCAGGGTTTGGCCTGGTTAGTACTTGGATGGGAGACCACCTGGGAATACCAGGTGCTGTAAGCTTTTCCCCTCTTGCTTCCATTACCATGGTCTTGTTATACATTACTAGTTTGTTATCTGAAACCCAACATAGATGAAGTTGCATAAGTAGTCTTGATGAGAGCTCTGCAATGGCTTACGGTCACACTACCCTGAGAACGCCCGATCTCGTCTGATCTCGGAAGCTAAGCAGGGTTTGGCCTGGTTAGTACTTGGATGGGAGACCACCTGGGAATACCAGGTGCTGTAAGCTTTTCCCCTCTTGCTTCCATTACCATGGTCTTGTTATACATTACTAGTTTGTTATCTGAAACCCAACATAGATGAAGTTGCATAAGTAGTCTTGATGAGAGCTCTGCAATGGCTTACGGTCACACTACCCTGAGAACGCCCGATCTCGTCTGATCTCGGAAGCTAAGCAGGGGTTGGCCTGGTTAGTACTTGGATGGGAGACCACCTGGGAATACCAGGTGCTGTAAGCTTTTCCCCTCTTGCTTCCATTACCATGGTCTTGTTATACATTACTAGTTTGTTATCTGAAACCCAACATAGATGAAGTTGCATAAGTAGTCTTGATGAGAGCTCTGCAATGGCTTACGGTCACACTACCCTGAGAACGCCCGATCTCGTCTGATCTCGGAAGCTAAGCAGGGTTTGGCCTGGTTAGTACTTGGATGGGAGACCACCTGGGAATACCAGGTGCTGTAAGCTTTTCCCCTCTTGCTTCCATTACCATGGTCTTGTTATACATTACTAGTTTGTTATCTGAAACCCAACATAGATGAAGTTGCATAAGTAGTCTTGATGAGAGCTCTGCAATGGCTTACGGTCACACTACCCTGAGAACGCCCGATCTCGTCTGATCTCGGAAGCTAAGCAGGTTTTGGCCTGGTTAGTACTTGGATGGGAGACCACCTGGGAATACCAGGTGCTGTAAGCTTTTCCCCTCTTGCTTCCATTACCATGGTCTTGTTATACATTACTAGTTTGTTATCTGAAACCCAACATAGATGAAGTTGCATAAGTAGTCTTGATGAGAGCTCTGCAATCGCTTACGGTCACACTACCCTGAGAACGCCCGATCTCGTCTGATCTCGGAAGCTAAGCAGGGTTTGGCCTGGTTAGTACTTGGATGGGAGACCACCTGGGAATACCAGGTGCTGTAAGCTTTTCCCCTCTTGCTTCCATTACCATGGTCTTGTTATACATTACTAGTTTGTTATCTGAAACCCAACATAGATGAAGTTGCATAAGTAGTCTTGATGAGAGCTCTGCAATGGCTTACGGTCACACTACCCTGAGAACGCCCGATCTCGTCTGATCTCGGAAGCTAAGCAGGTTTTGGCCTGGTTAGTACTTGGATGGGAGACCACCTGGGAATACCAGGTGCTGTAAGCTTTTCCCCTCTTGCTTCCATTACCATGGTCTTGTTATACATTACTAGTTTGTTATCTGAAACCCAACATAGATGAAGTTGCATAAGTAGTCTTGATGAGAGCTCTGCAATCGCTTACGGTCACACTACCCTGAGAACGCCCGATCTCGTCTGATCTCGGAAGCTAAGCAGGGTTTGGCCTGGTTAGTACTTGGATGGGAGACCACCTGGGAATACCGGTAACGCTTTCTTTTACAGTACCCTAAGTTCTAGGTATTAACCAGGTAATAGTGAGGTACAAACTCTGAAGTACTAAGTAATTATTTTGGGTAACGAGATGGTAAGTACCAGGAAAGTCTTGCCTAATTACACTGAAATATCTAGGTATTAACCAGGTAATAGTGAGGTACAAACTCGGAAGTACTAAGTAATTATTTTGGGTAACGAGATGGTAAGTACCAGGAAAGTCTTGCCTAATTACACTGAAATATCTAGGTATTAACCAGGTAATAGTGAGGTACAAACTCGGAAGTACTAAGTAATTATTTTGGGTAACGAGATGGTAAGTACCAGGAAAGTCTTGCCTAATTACACTGAAATATCTAGGTATTAACCAGGTAATAGTGAGGTACAAACTCGGAAGTACTAAGTAATTATTTTGGGTAACGAGATGGTAAGTACCAGGAAAGTCTTGCCTAATTACACTGAAATATCTAGGTATTAACCAGGTAATAGTGAGGTACAAACTCGGAAGTACTAAGTAATTATTTTGGGTAACGAGATGGTAAGTACCAGGAAAGTCTTGCCTAATTACACTGAAATGTCTAGGTATTAACCAGGTAATAGTGAGGTACAAACTCGGAAGTACTAAGTAATTATTTTGGGTAACAAGATGGTAAGCACCAGGACAGTCTTGCCTAATTACACTGAAATGGAACTAGGTAATAAACAGGTACATGGGTGGTACAAACTCTAAAGTACTAGGTAATTATGTTGGTTAACAAGATGGTAAGAACAAGGACAGTTCAATTTAATTACACTGAAATGTCTCACAGGTTCTAGGTAATAACCAGGTAAGTGTGAGGTACTAACCCCAGTAACATGATGATAAGTAACAATACAGTTTCCTTACACTGAAATATCTCGCAGGTTCTAGGTAATAACCAGGTAAGTGTGAGGTACTAACCCCAGTAACATGATGATAAGTACCAATACTGTTCATTTTAATCAGTCTCTATTTATTTGATTTAAAAATAAAATGTCAATACCTGATAACAGAGAAGAAATAGCTTATTTCTCTTTACTGAGTTCTTACCATTTAGTTCAACAAATAACCCTCTGTAGAACATCCTTCTGTAAGTACCATATAAAACACTGTGTAACTAACAGAACTTTCTGCTTAATAAAGGAGTAAATGGACTGTAAAAGAAAGCAGAGCTTATTTTTCTGGTTTTACTCAGTTCTTACCATGTAGTTCAACAAATAACCCTCTGTAGAACATCCTTCTGTAAGTACCATATAAAACACTGTGTAACTAACAGAACTTTCTGCTTAATAAATGAGTAAAAGGACTGTAAAAGAAAGCAGAGCTTATTTCTCTGGTTTTACTCAGTTCTTACCGTGTAGTTCAACAAATAACCCTCTGTAGAACATCCTACTGTAAGTACCATGTAAAACACTGTGTAACTAACAGAACTTTCTGCTTAATAAAGGAGTAAAAGGACTGTAAAAGAAAGCAGAGCTTATTTCTCTGGTTTTACTCAGTTCTTACCGTGTAGTTCAACAAATAACCCTCTGTAGAACATCCTACTGTAAGTACCATATAAAACACTGTGTAACTAACAGAACTTTCTGCTTAATAAAGGAGTAAAAGGACTGTAAAAGAAAGCAGAGCTTATTTCTCTGGTTTTACTCAGTTCTTACCGTGTAGTTCAACAAATTACCCTCTGTAGAACATCCTACTGTAAGTACCATGTAAAAACACTGTGTAACTAACAGAACTTTCTGCTTAATAAAGGAGTAAAAGGACTGTAAAAGAAAGCAGAGCTTATTTTTCTGGTTTTACTCAGTTCTTACCATGTAGTTCAACAAATAACCCTCTGTAGAACATCCTACTGTAAGTACCATGTAAAACACTGTGTAACTAACAGAACATTCTGCTTAATAAAGGAGTAAAAGGACTGTAAAAGAAAGCAGAGCTTATTTTTCTGGTTTTACTCAGTTCTTACCGTGTAGTTCAACAAATAACCCTCTGTAGAACATCCTACTGTAAGTACCATGTAAAAACACTAACTGTTACACTCCCCAGGCGTGGGTTAGGCTATAACAGTTTGCGACCCCGGGTGAGCAGGGCCTAGATCAGCTGAATACAGGATACAGAGAAGACACAGTGAGACGGTGTTTCCAGTGAGTTCTCAGCTTAATCTCTTTATTTAACAACAAACACAAACTAAACCACTTTTACTTTGGTCTCTTTTCTCTTTCTTTTGCAGTTTCACATACACATTGCATCTCATCTGCATTTTACATACATTCACAGAGAATCCTTTTTTTTTTTTTTACTTTTTTTCAGTTAACAAAACTCTGTATATCACAGTACATATTACCTTTACTTTTTAATCAGCAAACCCTCTTAATACTGTTTCTACACACAAAAAAAAATATATATATATGAATATAAAAATACTACTCTATATTAATACATTTACATATGCATACATATACCAATACTCAAACTTCTTTCATATTAACACACTACATTACCAAAAACACCTTTAACTTTTACTGAGCACACTAACTACATCTTAGTGCTTTTAAATCTCATTTTAAGCAGAGTTTCTAATATTTGTATCTGCATAGAGTGTATAGAATTGACCAAAGTATAAAACTTGAACAAAGTGTATAAAAACATGATTACTTAGAGAAACCTTAAACTGTAGCTTATCTAGCTGTAATAACTCATTATTGTGGTTGGCAGAGGCTCTATATTTACTTTAACAAGGCCAAACTGGCTCTTAAAAAGAGAATAAAATTGACTTGACTTTTAATAAACATGTATTTAACTAACAGCGACTGCTAATGCTAGCGTAAATGTATAGAGAAACAATAGGAATGAAGGCGCGAAATTAGCCCGAGCTACTTTGAGAAACAGCGACACACGGGCACAATTACCGAGCGAAAATAGCTAAAACTAGAGCGCGAACACACGAGAGATAATCACAGGCTTAAACACGGTTATAGAGCGAAGTTAGCGACCGAAAGAGCGAGAGGAATAACAGCGGGGAGCCGGTAAGGCGCGCGGTTAGCGGGGGCAGTGGTTAATGCTAGTGGCAGAGGCAAGAGCGCCGGCCAGGCGCGCGGCTAGCGGGCCGCGGGAGTGAATGCTCCCCGATGCTGAGCGTCCACCAACACACAAGACCATAGCGGCTCATATTACACAGCAAAACCTTTTAACGAACATATACACTCAAATATCCCTGTTATAGTGCTTTGGAAACATTTATACTTGCACAGTTCCACATATTTCCCCACCTGGATACAGAGAAGTCACGGTGTTCCCAGTGTGAGTTCTCAGCTGAATCTGAGACCCATCTCCTGTTGCTCACCTAAGCCACAGCCTAGCGCCCGCCCCCTGGCACTGCTCCCCCTACAGGACTGGATGTTTCACGTTTCACATACAAAAACCCATTCAGAAACCCAAAAGAATATATATTACATGGTACTTACAGAAAGTTGTGTCACATTTAAGTAGTTATTATATATATATATATATATATATATATATATATATATATATATATATATATATATATATATATATATATTAAAATATATATAATAACTACTTAAATGTGACACAACTTTCTGTAAGTACCATATAAAACACTGTGTAACTAACAGAACTTTCTGCTTAATAAAGGAGTAAAAGGACTGTAAAAGAGAGCAGAGCTTATTTCTCTGGTTTTACTCAGTTCTTACCATGTAGTTCAACAAATAAGCACTTCAAAAAGAGCAACATACAACTTCAAAACAAAACAGAACTGTTTACTGTTTATTATTTATCTCTTTTTTGACACAACCAAGCATGCATTACTGAACTTATATACACTGCTCAAAAAAATAAAGGGAACACTCAAATAACACAATATAACTCCAAGTAAATCAAACTTCTGTGAAATTAAACTGTCCACTTATGAAGCAACACTGATTGACAATCAATTTCACCTGCTGTTGTGCAAATGGAATAGACAACAGGTGGAAATTATTGGCAATTAGCAAGACACACTCAATAAAGGAGTGGTTCTGCAGGTGGGGACCACAGACCACTTCTCAGAACCTATGCTGTCTGGCTGATGTTTTGGTCAGTTTTGAATGTTGGTGGTTCTTTCACACTCGTGGTAGCATGAGAAGGACTCTACAACCCACACAAGTGGCTCAGGTAGTGCAGCTCATCCAGGATGGCACATCAATGCGAGCTGTGGCAAGAAGGTTTGCTGTGTCTGTCAGCGTAGTGTCCAGAGGCTGGAGGCGCTACCAGGAGACAGGCCAGTACACCAGGAGACTTGGAGGAGGCCGTAGGAGGGCAACAACCCAGCAGCAGGACCGCTACCTCCGCCTTTGTGCAAGAAGGAACAGGAGGAGCACTGCCAGAGCCCTGCAAAATGACCTCCAGCAGGCCACAAATGTGCATGTGTCTGCACAAACGGTTAGAAACCGACTCCATGAGGATGGTATGAGGGCCCGACGTCCACAGATGGGGGTTGTGCTCACAGCCCAACACCGTGCAGGACGCTTGGCATTTGCCAGAGAACACCAGGATTGGCAAATTCGCCACTGGCGCCTTGTGCTCTTCACAGATGAAAGCAGGTTCACACTGAGCACATGACAGACGTGACAGAGTCTGGAGACGCCGTGGAGAGCGGTCTGCTGCCTGCAACATCCTTCAGCATGACCGGTTTGGCAGTGGGTCAGTAATGGTGTGGTGGCATTTTTTGGAGGGCCGCACAGCCCTCCATGTGCTCACCAGAGGTAGCCTGACTGCCATTAGGTACCGAGATGAGATCCTCAGACCCCTTGTGAGACCATATGCTGGTGCGGTTGGCCCTGGGTTCCTCCTAATGCAGGACAATGCTAGACCTCATGTGGCTGGAGTGTGTCAGCAGTTCCTGCAAGATGAAGGCATTGAAGCTATGGACTGGCCCGCCCGTTCCCCAGACCTGAATCCGATTGAGCACATCTGGGACATCATGTCTCGCTCCATCCACCAACGTCACGTTGCACCACAGACTGTCCAGAAGTTGGCGGATGCTTTAGTCCAGATCTGGGAGGAGATCCCTCAGGAGACCATCCGCCACCTCATCAGGAGCATGCCCAGGCGTTGTAGGGAGGTCATACAGGCACGTGTAGGCCACACACAATACTGAGCCTCATTTTGACTTGTTTTAAGAACATTACATTAAAGTTGGATCAGCCTGTAGTGTGTTTTTTTCACTTTAATTTTGTGTGTGGCTCCAAATCCAGGCCTCCATTGGTTAATACATTTTATTTCCATTGATGATTTTTGTGTGATTTTGTTGTCAGCACATTCAACTTTGTACAGAACAAAGTATTTAATGAGAATATTTCATTCATTCAGATCTAGGATGTGTTATTTGAGTGTTCCCTTTATTTTTTTGAGCAGTGTATATACAATGAAAGCTGAGGACAGCTTTTATTGGGGTAAGCAGCTTGCGGGCAGGAGCTTGCCTTCGCCCCCTTGACCCTTCCAAGCCACTTCAAATTTTCTATTTCTCTGATCTTACTATGTATAGGTACATGTTTGAGTAAAATGAATACTGTTATTTTATTCTATAAACTACTGACAACATTTCTCCCAAATACTAAATAAAAATATTGTAATTTAGAGCAGAAAATGAGAAATGGTCAAAATAATGAAAAAGATGCTTTAGTGCTTTCAGATCTCAAATAATGCAAACAAAAGCAGTTAATATTAATTTAGAAACAACTATAATAATGTTTTAAGATTTCAGAAATCAATATTTGGTAGTTTTAATAACCCTGATTTTTAAGCAGTTTTAATTTATATATATAAGTTAAATATATATATATATATATATATATTTAACATGTAAGACCTTATTCTACAAATTATGTTTAAAAAGGGGGTAAATACACATATTCAACACTTTATTCTTATGGTATACTTTTTCACCCTTAAACCTTGTAACATGCTCTAATGTCTTTAAACATATGGCCAAGTATTCCATTCCTGTGCTGTCTTCCTAGTGAAGAATTCCACTCTATAAACCTTAAATTCATTTTTAGGGATTTCTCAGTCAAATAAATAGAGACTGATTAAAATGAACAGTATTGGTACTTATCATCATGTTACTGGGGTTAGTACCTCACACTTACCTGGTTATTACCTAGAACCTGCGAGATATTTCAGGGTAAGGAGACTGTATTGGTACTTATCATCATGTTACTGGGGTTAGTACCTCACACTTACCTGGTTATTACCTAGAACCTGCGAGATATTTCAGGGTAAGGAGACTGTATTGGTACTTATCATCATGTTACTGGGGTTAGTACCTCACACTTACCTGGTTATTAGCTAGAACCTGTGAGGTATATCAGGGTAAGGAGACTATATTGGTACTTATCATCATGTTACTGGGGTTAGTACCTCACACTTACCTGGTTATTACCTAGAACCTGTGAGATATTTCAGTGTAATTAAATTGAACTGTCTGGTTCTTACCATCTTGTTAACCAACATAATTACCTAGTACTTTGGACTTTGTACCACCCATGTACCTGTTTATTACCTAGTTCCATTTCAGTGTAATTAGGCAAGACTTTTCTGGTACTTACCATCTTGTTACCCAAAATAATTACTTAGTATTTCCGAGTTTGTACCTCACTATTACCTGGTTAATACCTAAACATTTCAGTGTAATTAGGCAATACTTTCCTGGTACTTACCATCTTGTTACCAAAAATAATTACTTAGTACTTCCGAGTTTGTACCTCACTATTACCTGGTTAATACCTAGAACTTAGGGTACTGTAAAAGAAAGCGTTACCGGAATAAAAGGTGCTGTAAGCTTTTCCCCTCTTGCTTCCATTACCATGGTCTTGTTATACATTACTAGTTTGTTATCTGAAACCCAACATAGATGAAGTTGCATAAGTAGTCTTGATGAGAGCTCTGCAATGGCTTACGGTCACACTACCCTGAGAACGCCCGATCTCGTCTGATCTCGGAAGCTAAGCAGGATTTGGCCTGGTTAGTACTTGGATGGGAGACCACCTGGGAATACCAGGTGCTGTAAGCTTTTCCCCTCTTGCTTCCATTACCATGGTCTTGTTATACATTACTAGTTTGTTATCTGAAACCCAACATAGATGAAGTTGCATAAGTAGTCTTGATGAGAGCTCTGCAATGGCTTACGGTCACACTACCCTGAGAACGCCCGATCTCGTCTGATCTCGGAAGCTAAGCAGGGTTTGGCCTGGTTAGTACTTGGATGGGAGACCACCTGGGAATACCAGGTGCTGTAAGCTTTTCCCCTCTTGCTTCCATTACCATGGTCTTGTTATACATTACTAGTTTGTTATCTGAAACCCAACATAGATGAAGTTGCATAAGTAGTCTTGATGAGAGCTCTGCAATGGCTTACGGTCACACTACCCTGAGAACGCCCGATCTCGTCTGATCTCGGAAGCTAAGCAGGGTTTGGCCTGGTTAGTACTTGGATGGGAGACCACCTGGGAATACCAGGTGCTGTAAGCTTTTCCCCTCTTGCTTCCATTACCATGGTCTTGTTATACATTACTAGTTTGTTATCTGAAACCCAACATAGATGAAGTTGCATAAGTAGTCTTGATGAGAGCTCTGCAATGGCTTACGGTCACACTACCCTGAGAACGCCCGATCTCGTCTGATCTCGGAAGCTAAGCAGGGTTTGGCCTGGTTAGTACTTGGATGGGAGACCACCTTGGGAATACCAGGTGCTGTAAGCTTTTCCCCTCTTGCTTCCATTACCATGGTCTTGTTATACATTACTAGTTTGTTATCTGAAACCCAACATAGATGAAGTTGCATAAGTAGTCTTGATGAGAGCTCTGCAATGGCTTACGGTCACACTACCCTGAGAACGCCCGATCTCGTCTGATCTCGGAAGCTAAGCAGGGTTTGGCCTGGTTAGTACTTGGATGGGAGACCACCTGGGAATACCAGGTGCTGTAAGCTTTTCCCCTCTTGCTTCCATTACCATGGTCTTGTTATACATTACTAGTTTGTTATCTGAAACCCAACATAGATGAAGTTGCATAAGTAGTCTTGATGAGAGCTCTGCAATGGCTTACGGTCACACTACCCTGAGAACGCCCGATCTCGTCTGATCTCGGAAGCTAAGCAGGGTTTGGCCTGGTTAGTACTTGGATGGGAGACAGCCTGGGAATACCAGGTGCTGTAAGCTTTTCCCCTCTTGCTTCCATTACCATGGTCTTGTTATACATTACTAGTTTGTTATCTGAAACCCAACATAGATGAAGTTGCATAAGTAGTCTTGATGAGAACTCTGCAATGGCTTACGGTCACACTACCCTGAGAACGCCCGATCTCGTCTGATCTCGGAAGCTAAGCAGGGTTTGGCCTGGTTAGTACTTGGATGGGAGACCACCTGGGAATACCAGGTGCTGTAAGCTTTTCCCCTCTTGCTTCCATTACCATGGTCTTGTTATACATTACTAGTTTGTTATCTGAAACCCAACATAGATGAAGTTGCATAAGTAGTCTTGATGAGAGCTCTGCAATGGCTTACGGTCACACTACCCTGAGAACGCCCGATCTCGTCTGATCTCGGAAGCTAAGCAGGGTTTGGCCTGGTTAGTACTTGGATGGGAGACCACCTGGGAATACCAGGTGCTGTAAGCTTTTCCCCTCTTGCTTCCATTACCATGGTCTTGTTATACATTACTAGTTTGTTATCTGAAACCCAACATAGATGAAGTTGCATAAGTAGTCTTGATGAGAGCTCTGCAATGGCTTACGGTCACACTACCCTGAGAACGCCCGATCTCGTCTGATCTCGGAAGCTAAGCAGGGTTTGGCCTGGTTAGTACTTGGATGGGAGACCACCTGGGAATACCAGGTGCTGTAAGCTTTTCCCCTCTTGCTTCCATTACCATGGTCTTGTTATACATTACTAGTTTGTTATCTGAAACCCAACATAGATGAAGTTGCATAAGTAGTCTTGATGAGAGCTCTGCAATGGCTTACGGTCACACTACCCTGAGAACGCCCGATCTCGTCTGATCTCGGAAGCTAAGCAGGGTTTGGCCTGGTTAGTACTTGGATGGGAGACCACCTGGGAATACCAGGTGCTGTAAGCTTTTCCCCTCTTGCTTCCATTACCATGGTCTTGTTATACATTACTAGTTTGTTATCTGAAACCCAACATAGATGAAGTTGCATAAGTAGTCTTGATGAGAGCTCTGCAATGGCTTACGGTCACACTACCCTGAGAACGCCCGATCTCGTCTGATCTCGGAAGCTAAGCAGGGTTTGGCCTGGTTAGTACTTGGATGGGAGACCACCTGGGAATACCAGGTGCTGTAAGCTTTTCCCCTCTTGCTTCCATTACCATGGTCTTGTTATACATTACTAGTTTGTTATCTGAAACCCAACATAGAAGAAGTTGCATAAGTAGTCTTGATGAGAGCTCTGCAATGGCTTACGGTCACACTACCCTGAGAACGCCCGATCTCGTCTGATCTCGGAAGCTAAGCAGGGTTTGGCCTGGTTAGTACTTGGATGGGAGACCACCTGGGAATACCAGGTGCTGTAAGCTTTTCCCCTCTTGCTTCCATTACCATGGTCTTGTTATACATTACTAGTTTGTTATCTGAAACCCAACATAGATGAAGTTGCATAAGTAGTCTTGATGAGAGCTCTGCAATGGCTTACGGTCACACTACCCTGAGAACGCCCGATCTCGTCTGATCTCGGAAGCTAAGCAGGGTTTGGCCTGGTTAGTACTTGGATGGGAGACCACCTGGGAATACCAGGTGCTGTAAGCTTTTCCCCTCTTGCTTCCATTACCATGGTCTTGTTATACATTACTAGTTTGTTATCTGAAACCCAACATAGATGAAGTTGCATAAGTAGTCTTGATGAGAGCTCTGCAATGGCTTACGGTCACACTACCCTGAGAACGCCCGATCTCGTCTGATCTAGGAAGCTAAGCAGGCTTTGGCCTGGTTAGTACTTGGATGGGAGACCACCTGGGAATACCAGGTGCTGTAAGCTTTTCCCCTCTTGCTTCCATTACCATGGTCTTGTTATACATTACTAGTTTGTTATCTGAAACCCAACATAGATGAAGTTGCATAAGTAGTCTTGATGAGAGCTCTGCAATGGCTTACGGTCACACTACCCTGAGAACGCCCGATCTCGTCTGATCTCGGAAGCTAAGCAGGGTTTGGCCTGGTTAGTACTTGGATGGGAGACCACCTGGGAATACCAGGTGCTGTAAGCTTTTCCCCTCTTGCTTCCATTACCATGGTCTTGTTATACATTACTAGTTTGTTATCTGAAACCCAACATAGATGAAGTTGCATAAGTAGTCTTGATGAGAGCTCTGCAATGGCTTACGGTCACACTACCCTGAGAACGCTGGATCTCGTCTGATCTCGGAAGCTAAGCAGGGTTTGGCCTTGTTAGTACTTGGATGGGAGACCAACTGGGAATACCAGGTGCTGTAAGCTTTTCCCCTCTTGCTTCCATTACCATGGTCTTGTTATACATTACTAGTTTGTTATCTGAAACCCAACATAGATGAAGTTGCATAAGTAGTCTTGATGAGAGCTCTGCAATGGCTTACGGTCACACTACCCTGAGAACGCCCGATCTCGTCTGATCTCGAAGCTAAGCAGGGTTTGGCCTGGTTAGTGCTTGGATGGGAGACCACCTGGGAATACCAGGTGCTGTAAGCTTTTCCCCTCTTGCTTCCATTACCATGGTCTTGTTATACATTACTAGTTTGTTATCTGAAACCCAACATAGATGAAGTTGCATAAGTAGTCTTGATGAGAGCTCTGCAATGGCTTACGGTCACACTACCCTGAGAACGCCCGATCTCGTCTGATCTCGGAAGCTAAGCAGGGTTTGGCCTTGTTAGTACTTGGATGGGAGACCAACTGGGAATACCAGGTGCTGTAAGCTTTTCCCCTCTTGCTTCCATTACCATGGTCTTGTTATACATTACTAGTTTGTTATCTGAAACCCAACATAGATGAAGTTGCATAAGTAGTCTTGATGAGAGCTCTGCAATGGCTTACGGTCACACTACCCTGAGAACGCCCGAACTCGTCTGATCTCGGAAGCTAAGCAGGGTTTGGCCTGGTTAGTACTTGGATGGGAGACCACCTGGGAATACCAGGTGCTGTAAGCTTTACCCCTCTTGCTTCCATTACCATGGTCTTGTTATACATTACTAGTTTGTTATCTGAAACCCAACATAGATGAAGTTGCATAAGTAGTCTTGATGAGAGCTCTGCAATGGCTTACGGTCACACTACCCTGAGAACGCCCGATCTCGTCTGATCTCGGAAGCTAAGCAGGGTTTGGCCTGGTTAGTACTTGGATGGGAGACCACCTGGGAATACCAGGTGCTGTAAGCTTTTCCCCTCTTGCTTCCATTACCATGGTCTTGTTATACATTACTAGTTTGTTATCTGAAACCCAACATAGATGAAGTTGCATAAGTAGTCTTGATGAGAGCTCTGCAATGGCTTACGGTCACACTACCCTGAGAACGCCCGATCTCGTCTGATCTCGGAAGCTAAGCAGGGTTTGGCCTGGTTAGTACTTGGATGGGAGACCACCTGGGAATACCAGGTGCTGTAAGCTTTTCCCCTCTTGCTTCCATTACCATGGTCTTGTTATACATTACTAGTTTGTTATCTGAAACCCAACATAGATGAAGTTGCATAAGTAGTCTTGATGAGAGCTCTGCAATGGCTTACGGTCACACTACCCTGAGAACGCCCGATCTCGTCTGATCTCGGAAGCTAAGCAGGGTTTGGCTTGGTTAGTACTTGGATGGGAGACCACCTGGGAATACCAGGTGCTGTAAGCTTTTCCCCTCTTGCTTCCATTACCATGGTCTTGTTATACATTACTAGTTTGTTATCTGAAACCCAACATAGATGAAGTTGCATACGTAGTCTTGATGAGAGCTCTGCAATGGCTTACGGTCACACTACCCTGAGAACGCCCGATCTCGTCTGATCTCGGAAGCTAAGCAGGGTTTGGCCTGGTTAGTGCTTGGATGGGAGACCACCTGGGAATACCAGGTGCTGTAAGCTTTTCCCCTCTTGCTTCCATTACCATGGTCTTGTTATACATTACTAGTTTGTTATCTGAAACCCAACATAGATGAAGTTGCATAAGTAGTCTTGATCAGAGCTCTGCAATGGCTTACGGTCACACTACCCTGAGAACGCCCGATCTCGTCTGATCTCGGAAGCTAAGCAGGGTTTGGCCTTGTTAGTACTTGGATGGGAGACCACCTGGGAATACCAGGTGCTGTAAGCTTTTCCCCTCTTGCTTCCATTACCATGGTCTTGTTATACATTACTAGTTTGTTATCTGAAACCCAACATAGATGAAGTTGCATAAGTAGTCTTGATGAGAGCTCTGCAATGGCTTACGGTCACACTACCCTGAGAACGCCCGATCTCGTCTGATCTCGGAAGCTAAGCAGGGTTTGGCCTGGTTAGTACTTGGATGGGAGACCACCTGGGAATACCAGGTGCTGTAAGCTTTTCCCCTCTTGCTTCCATTACCATGGTCTTGTTATACATTACTAGTTTGTTATCTGAAACCCAACATAGATGAAGTTGCATAAGTAGTCTTGATGAGAGCTCTGCAATGGCTTACGGTCACACTACCCTGAGAACGCCCGATCTCGTCTGATCTCGGAAGCTAAGCAGGGTTTGGCCTGGTTAGTACTTGGATGGGAGACCACCTGGGAATACCAGGTGCTGTAAGCTTTTCCCCTCTTGCTTCCTTTACCATGGTCTTGTTATACATTACTAGTTTGTTATCTGAAACCCAACATAGATGAAGTTGCATAAGTAGTCTTGATGAGAGCTCTGCAATGGCTTACGGTCACACTACCCTGAGAACGCCCGATCTCGTCTGATCTCGGAAGCTAAGCAGGGTTTGGCCTGGTTAGTACTTGGATGGGAGACCACCTGGGAATACCAGGTGCTGTAAGCTTTTCCCCTCTTGCTTCCATTACCATGGTCTTGTTATACATTACTAGTTTGTTATCTGAAACCCAACATAGATGAAGTTGCATAAGTAGTCTTGATGAGAGCTCTGCAATGGCTTACGGTCACACTACCCTGAGAACGCCCGATCTCGTCTGATCTCGGAAGCTAAGCAGGGTTTGGCCTGGTTAGTACTTGGATGGGAGACCACCTGGGAATACCAGGTGCTGTAAGCTTTTCCCCTCTTGCTTCCATTACCATGGTCTTGTTATACATTACTAGTTTGTTATCTGAAACCCAACATAGATGAAGTTGCATAAGTAGTCTTGATGAGAGCTCTGCAATGGCTTACGGTCACACTACCCTGAGAACGCCCGATCTCGTCTGATCTCGGAAGCTAAGCAGGGTTTGGCCTGGTTAGTACTTGGATGGGAGACCACCTGGGAATACCAGGTGCTGTAAGCTTTTCCCCTCTTGCTTCCTTTACCATGGTCTTGTTATACATTACTAGTTTGTTATCTGAAACCCAACATAGATGAAGTTGCATAAGTAGTCTTGATGAGAGCTCTGCAATGGCTTACGGTCACACTACCCTGAGAACGCCCGATCTCGTCTGATCTCGGAAGCTAAGCAGGGTTTGGCCTGGTTAGTACTTGGATGGGAGACCACCTGGGAATACCAGGTGCTGTAAGCTTTTCCCCTCTTGCTTCCATTACCATGGTCTTGTTATACATTACTAGTTTGTTATCTGAAACCCAACATAGATGAAGTTGCATAAGTAGTCTTGATGAGAGCTCTGCAATGGCTTACGGTCACACTACCCTGAGAACGCCCGATCTCGTCTGATCTCGAAAGCTAAGCAGGGTTTGGCCTGGTTAGTACTTGGATGGGAGACCACCTGGGAATACCAGGTGCTGTAAGCTATTCCCCTCTTGCTTCCATTACCATGGTCTTGTTATACATTACTAGTTTGTTATCTGAAACCCAACATAGATGAAGTTGCATAAGTAGTCTTGATGAGAGCTCTGCAATGGCTTACGGTCACACTACCCTGAGAACGCCCGATCTCGTCTGATCTCGGAAGCTAAGCAGGGTTTGGCCTGGTTAGTACTTGGATGGGAGACCACCTGGGAATACCAGGTGCTGTAAGCTTTTCCCCTCTTGCTTCCATTACCATGGTCTTGTTATACATTACTAGTTTGTTATCTGAAACCCAACATAGATGAAGTTGCATAAGTAGTCTTGATGAGAGCTCTGCAATGGCTTACGGTCACACTACCCTGAGAACGCCCGATCTCGTCTGATCTCGGAAGCTAAGCAGGGTTTGGCCTGGTTAGTACTTGGATGGGAGACCACCTGGGAATACCAGGTGCTGTAAGCTTTTCCCCTCTTGCTTCCATTACCATGGTCTTGTTATACATTACTAGTTTGTTATCTGAAACCCAACATAGATGAAGTTGCATAAGTAGTCTTGATGAGAGCTCTGCAATGGCTTACGGTCACACTACCCTGAGAACGCCCGATCTCGTCTGATCTCGGAAGCTAAGCAGGGTTTGGCCTGGTTAGTACTTGGATGGGAGACCACCTGGGAATACCAGGTGCTGTAAGCTTTTCCCCTCTTGCTTCCATTACCATGGTCTTGTTATACATTACTAGTTTGTTATCTGAAACCCAACATAGATGAAGTTGCATAAGTAGTCTTGATGAGAGCTCTGCAATGGCTTACGGTCACACTACCCTGAGAACGCCCGATCTCGTCTGATCTCGGAAGCTAAGCAGGGTTTGGCCTGGTTAGTACTTGGATGGGAGACCACCTGGGAATACCAGGTGCTGTAAGCTTTTCCCCTCTTGCTTCCATTACCATGGTCTTGTTATACATTACTAGTTTGTTATCTGAAACCCAACATAGATGAAGTTGCATAAGTAGTCTTGATGAGAGCTCTGCAATGGCTTACGGTCACACTACCCTGAGAACGCCCGATCTCGTCTGATCTCGGAAGCTAAGCAGGGTTTGGCCTGGTTAGTACTTGGATGGGAGACCACCTGGGAATACCAGGTGCTGTAAGCTTTTCCCCTCTTGCTTCCATTACCATGGTCTTGTTATACATTACTAGTTTGTTATCTGAAACCCAACATAGATGAAGTTGCATAAGTAGTCTTGATGAGAGCTCTGCAATGGCTTACGGTCACACTACCCTGAGAACGCCCGATCTCGTCTGATCTCGGAAGCTAAGCAGGGTTTGGCCTGGTTAGTACTTGGATGGGAGACCACCTGGGAATACCAGGTGCTGTAAGCTTTTCCCCCTCTTTCTTCCATTACCATGGTCTTGTTATACATTACTAGTTTGTTATCTGAAACCCAACATAGATGAAGTTGCATAAGTAGTCTTGATGAGAGCTCTGCAATGGCTTACGGTCACACTACCCTGAGAACGCCCGATCTCGTCTGATCTCGGAAGCTAAGCAGGGTTTGGCCTGGTTAGTACTTGGATGGGAGACCACCTGGGAATACCAGGTGCTGTAAGCTTTTCCCCTCTTGCTTCCATTACCATGGTCTTGTTATACATTACTAGTTTGTTATCTGAAACCCAACATAGATGAAGTTGCATAAGCAGTCTTGATGAGAGCTCTGCAATGGCTTACGGTCACACTACTCTGAGAAAGCCCGATCTCGTCTGATCTCGGAAGCTAAGCAGGGTTTGGCCTGGTTAGTACTTGGATGGGAGACCACCTGGGAATACCAGGTGCTGTAAGCTTTTCCCCTCTTGCTTCCATTGCCATGGTCTTGTTATACATTACTAGTTTGTTATCTGAAACCCAACATAGATGAAGTTGCATAAGTAGTCTTGATGAGAGCCCTGCAATGGCTTACGGTCACACTACCCTGAGAACGCCCGATCTCGTCTGATCTCGGAAGCTAAGCAGGGTTTGGCCTGGTTAGTACTTGGATGGGAGACCACCTGGGAATACCAGGTGCTGTAAGCTTTTCCCCTCTTGCTTCCATTACCATGGTCTTGTTATACATTACTAGTTTGTTATCTGAAACCCAACATAGATGAAGTTGCATAAGTAGTCTTGATGAGAGCTCTGCAATGGCTTACGGTCACACTACCCTGAGAACGCCCGATCTCGTCTGATCTCGGAAGCTAAGCAGGGTTTGGCCTGGTTAGTACTTGGATGGGAGACCACCTGGGAATACCAGGTGCTGTAAGCTTTTCCCCTCTTGCTTCCATTACCATGGTCTTGTTATACATTACTAGTTTGTTATCTGAAACCCAACATAGATGAAGTTGCATAAGTAGTCTTGATGAGAGCTCTGCAATGGCTTACGGTCACACTACCCTGAGAACGCCCGATCTCGTCTGATCTCGGAAGCTAAGCAGGGTTTGGCCTGGTTAGTACTTGGATGGGAGACCACCTGGGAATACCAGGTGCTGTAAGCTTTTCCCCTCTTGCTTCCATTACCATGGTCTTGTTATACATTACTAGTTTGTTATCTGAAACCCAACATAGATGAAGTTGCATAAGTAGTCTTGATGAGAGCTCTGCAATGGCTTACGGTCACACTACCCTGAGAACGCCCGATCTCGTCTGATCTCGGAAGCTAAGCAGGGTTTGGCCTGGTTAGTACTTGGATGGGAGACCACCTGGGAATACCAGGAGCTGTAAGCTTTTTCCCTCTTGCTTCCATTACCATGGTCTTGTTATACATTACTAGTTTGTTATCTGAAACCCAACATAGATGAAGTTGCATAAGTAGTCTTGATGAGAGCTCTGCAATGGCTTACGGTCACACTACCCTGAGAACGCCCGATCTCGTCTGATCTCGGAAGCTAAGCAGGGTTTGGCCTGGTTAGTACTTGGATGGGAGACCACCTGGGAATACCAGGTGCTGTAAGCTTTTCCCCTCTTGCTTCCATTACCATGGTCTTGTTATACATTACTAGTTTGTTATCTGAAACCCAACATAGATGAAGTTGCATAAGTAGTCTTGATGAGAGCTCTGCAATGGCTTACGGTCACACTACCCTGAGAACGCCCGATCTCGTCTGATCTCGGCAGCTAATCAGGGTTTGGCCAGGTTAGTACTTGGATGGGAGACCACCTGGGAATACCAGGTGCTGTAAGCTTTTCCCCTCTTGCTTCCATTTCCATGGTCTTGTTATACATTACTAGTTTGTTATCTGAAACCCAACATAGATGAAGTTGCATAAGTAGTCTTGATGAGAGCTCTGCAATGGCTTACGGTCACACTACCCTGAGAACGCCCGATCTCGTCTGATCTCGGAAGCTAAGCAGGGTTTGGCCTGGTTAGTACTTGGATGGGAGACCACCTGGGAATACCAGGTGCTGTAAGCTTTTCCCTTCTTGCTTCCATTACCATGGTCTTGTTATACATTACTAGTTTGTTATCTAAAAACCCAACATAGATGAAGTTGCATAAGTAGTCTTGATGAGAGCTCTGCAATGGCTTACGGTCACACTACCCTGAGAACGCCCGATCTCGTCTGATCTCGGAAGCTAAGCAGGGTTTGGCCTGGTTAGTACTTGGATGGGAGACCACCTGGGAATACCAGGTGCTGTAAGCTTTTCCCCTCTTGCTTCCATTACCATGGTCTTGTTATACATTACTAGTTTGTTATCTGAAACCCAACATAGATGAAGTTGCATAAGTAGTCTTGATGAGAGCTCTGCAATGGCTTACGGTCACACTACCCTGAGAAAGCCCGATCTCGTCTGATCTCGGAAGCTAAGCAGGGTTTGGCCTGGTTAGTACTTGGATGGGAGACCACCTGGGAATACCAGGTGCTGTAAGCTTTTCCCCTCTTGCTTCCATTACCATGGTCTTGTTATACATTACTAGTTTGTTATCTGAAACCCAACATAGATGAAGTTGCATAAGTAGTCTTGATGAGACCTCTGCAACGGCTTACGGTCACACTACCCTGAGAACGCCCGATCTCGTCTGATCTCGGAAGCTAAGCAGGGTTTGGCCTGGTTAGTACTTGGATGGGAGACCACCTGGGAATACCAGGTGCTGTAAGCTTTTCCCCTCTTGCTTCCATTACCATGGTCTTGTTATACATTACTAGTTTGTTATCTGAAACCCAACATAGATGAAGTTGCATAAGTAGTCTTGATGAGAGCTCTGCAATGGCTTACGGTCACACTACCCTGAGAACGCCCGATCTCGTCTGATCTCGGAAGCTAAGCAGGGTTTGGCCTGGTTAGTACTTGGATGGGAGACCACCTGGGAATACCAGGTGCTGTAAGCTTTTCCCCTCTTGCTTCCATTACCATGGTCTTGTTATACATTACTAGTTTGTTATCTGAAACCCAACATAGATGAAGTTGCATAAGTAGTCTTGATGAGAGCTCTGCAATGGCTTACGGTCACACTACCCTGAGAACGCCCGATCTCGTCTGATCTCGGAAGCTAAGCAGGGTTTGGCCTGGTTAGTACTTGGATGGGAGACCACCTGGGAATACCAGGTGCTGTAAGCTTTTCCCCTCTTGCTTCCATTACCATGGTCTTGTTATACATTACTAGTTTGTTATCTGAAACCCAACATAGATGAAGTTGCATAAGTAGTCTTGATGAGAGCTCTGCAATGGCTTACGGTCACACTACCCTGAGAATGCCCGATCTCGTCTGATCTCGGAAGCTAAGCAGGGTTTGGCCTGGTTAGTACTTGGATGGGAGACCACCTGGGAATACCAGGTGCTGTAAGCTTTTCCCCTCTTGCTTCCATTACCATGGTCTTGTTATACATTACTAGTTTGTTATCTGAAACCCAACATAGATGAAGTTGCATAAGTAGTCTTGATGAGAGCTCTGCAATGGCTTACGGTCACACTACCCTGAGAACGCCCAATCTCGTCTGATCTCGGAAGCTAAGCAGGGTTTGGCCTGGTTAGTACTTGGATGGGAGACCACCTGGGAATACCAGGTGCTGTAAGCTTTTCCCCTCTTGCTTCCATTACCATGGTCTTGTTATACATTACTAGTTTGTTATCTGAAACCCAACATAGATGAAGTTGCATAAGTAGTCTTGATGAGAGCTCTGCAATGGCTTACGGTCACACTACCCTGAGAACGCCCGATCTCGTCTGATCTCGGAAGCTAAGCAGGGTTTGGCCTGGTTAGTGCTTGGATGGGAGACCACCTGGGAATACCAGGTGCTGTAAGCTTTTCCCCTCTTGCTTCCATTACCATGGTCTTGTTATACATTACTAGTTTGTTATCTGAAACCCAACATAGATGAAGTTGCATAAGTAGTCTTGATGAGAGCTCTGCAATGGCTTACGGTCACACTACCCTGAGAACGCCCGATCTCGTCTGATCTCGGAAGCTAAGCAGGGTTTGGCCTGGTTAGTACTTGGATGGGAGACCACCTGGGAATACCAGGTGCTGTAAGCTTTTCCCCTCTTGCTTCCATTACCATGGTCTTGTTATACATTACTAGTTTGTTATCTGAAACCCAACATAGATGAAGTTGCATAAGTAGTCTTGATGAGAGCTCTGCAATGGCTTACGGTCACACTACCCTGAGAACGCCCGATCTCGTCTGATCTCGGAAGCTAAGCAGGGTTTGGCCTGGTTAGTACTTGGATGGGAGACCACCTGGGAATACCAGGTGCTGTAAGCTTTTCCCCTCTTGCTTCCATTACCATGGTCTTGTTATACATTACTAGTTTGTTATCTGAAACCCAACATAGATGAAGTTGCATAAGTAGTCTTGATGACAGCTCTGCAATGGCTTACGGTCACACTACCCTGAGAACGCCCGATCTCGTCTGATCTCGGAAGCTAAGCAGGGTTTGGCCTGGTTAGTACTTGGATGGGAGACCACCTGGGAATACCAGGTGCTGTAAGCTTTTCCCCTCTTGCTTCCATTACCATGGTCTTGTTATACATTACTAGTTTGTTATCTGAAACCCAACGTAGATGAAGTTGCATAAGTAGTCTTGATGAGAGCTCTGCAATGGCTTACGGTCACACTACCCTGAGAACGCCCGATCTCGTCTGATCTCGGAAGCTAAGCAGGGTTTGGCCTGGTTAGTACTTGGATCGGAGACCACCTGGGAATACCAGGTGCTGTAAGCTTTTCCCCTCTTGCTTCCATTACCATGGTCTTGTTATACATTACTAGTTTGTTATCTGAAACCCAACATAGATGAAGTTGCATAAGTAGTCTTGATGAGAGCTCTGCAATGGCTTACGGTCACACTACCCTGAGAACGCCCGATCTCGTCTGATCTCGGAAGCTAAGCAGGGTTTGGCCTGGTTAGTACTTGGATGGGAGACCACCTGGGAATACCAGGTGCTGTAAGCTTTTCCCCTCTTGCTTCCATTACCATGGTCTTGTTATACATTACTAGTTTGTTATCTGAAACCCAACATAGATGAAGTTGCATAAGTAGTCTTGATGAGAGCTCTGCAATGGCTTACGGTCACACTACCCTGAGAACGCCCGATCTCGTCTGATCTCGGAAGCTAAGCAGGGTTTGGCCTGGTTAGTACTTGGATGGGAGACCACCTGGGAATACCAGGTGCTGTAAGCTTTTCCCCTCTTGCTTCCATTACCATGGTCTTGTTATACATTACTAGTTTGTTATCTGAAACCCAACATAGATGAAGTTGCATAAGTAGTCTTGATGAGAGCTCTGCAATGGCTTACGGTCACACTACCCTGAGAACGCCCGATCTCGTCTGATCTCGGATGCTAAGCAGGGTTTGGCCTGGTTAGTACTTGGATGGGAGACCACCTGGGAATACCAGGTGCTGTAAGCTTTTCCCCTCTTGCTTCCATTACCATGGTCTTGTTATACATTACTAGTTTGTTATCTGAAACCCAACATAGATGAAGTTGCATAAGTAGTCTTGATGAGAGATCTGCAATGGCTTACGGTCACACTACCCAGAGAACGCCCGATCTCGTCTGATCTCGGAAGCTAAGCAGGGTTTGGCCTGGTTAGTACTTGGATGGGAGACCACCTGGGAATACCAGGTGCTGTAAGCTTTTCCCCTCTTGCTTCCATTACCATGGTCTTGTTATACATTACTAGCTTGTTATCTGAAACCCAACATAGATGAAGTTGCATAAGTAGTCTTGATGAGAGCTCTGCAATGGCTTACGGTCACACTACCCTGAGAACGCCCGATCTCGTCTGATCTCGGAAGCTAAGCAGGGTTTGGCCTGGTTAGTACTTGGATGGGAGACCACCTGGGAATACCAGGTGCTGTAAGCTTTTCCCCTCTTGCTTCCATTACAATGGTCTTGTTATACATTACTAGTTTGTTATCTGAAACCCAACATAGATGAAGTTGCATAAGTAGTCTTGATGAGAGCTCTGCAATGGCTTACGGTCACACTACCCTGAGAACGCCCGATCTCGTCTGATCTCGGAAGCTAAGCAGGGTTTGGCCTGGTTAGTACTTGGATGGGAGACCACCTGGGAATACCAGGTGCTGTAAGCTTTTCCCCTCTTGCTTCCATTACCATGGTCTTGTTATACATTACTAGTTTGTTATCTGAAACCCAACATAGATGAAGTTGCATAAGTAGTCTTGATGAGAGCTCTGCAATGGCTTACGGTCACACTACCCTGAGAACGCCCGATCTCGTCTGATCTCGGAAGCTAAGCAGGGTTTGGCCTGGTTAGTACTTGGATGGGAGACCACCTGGGAATACCAGGTGCTGTAAGCTTTTCCCCTCTTGCTTCCATTACCATGGTCTTGTTATACATTACTAGTTTGTTATCTGAAACCCAACATAGATGAAGTTGCATAAGTAGTCTTGATGAGAGCTCTGCAATGGCTTACGGTCACAATACCCTGAGAACGCCCGATCTCGTCTGATCTCGGAAGCTAAGCAGGGTTTGGCCTGGTTAGTACTTGGATGGGAGACCACCTGGGAATACCAGGTGCTGTAAGCTTTTCCCCTCTTGCTTCCATTACCATGGTCTTGTTATACATTACTAGTTTGTTATGTGAAACCCAACATAGATGAAGTTGCATAAGTAGTCTTGATGAGAGCTCTGCAATGGCTTACGGTCACACTACCCTGAGAACGCCCGATCTCGTCTGATCTCGGAAGCTAAGCAGGGTTTGGCCTGGTTAGTACTTGGATGGGAGACCACCTGGGAATACCAGGTGCTGTAAGCTTTTCCCCTCTTGCTTCCATTACCATGGTCTTGTTATACATTACTAGTTTTTTATCTGAAACCCAACATAGATGAAGTTGCATAAGTAGTCTTGATGAGAGCTCTGCAATGGCTTACGGTCACACTACCCTGAGAACGCCCGATCTCGTCTGATCTCGGAAGCTAAGCAGGGTTTGGCCTGGTTAGTACTTGGATGGGAGACCACCTGGGAATACCAGGTGCTGTAAGCTTTTCCCCTCTTGCTTCCATTACCATGGTCTTGTTATACATTACTAGTTTGTTATCTGAAACCCAACATAGATGAAGTTGCATAAGTAGTCTTGATGAGAGCTCTGCAATGGCTTACGGTCACACTACTCTGAGAACGCCCGATCTCGTCTGATCTCGGAAGCTAAGCAGGGTTTGGCCTGGTTAGTACTTGGATGGGAGACCACCTGGGAATACCAGGTGCTGTAAGCTTTTCCCCTCTTGCTTCCATTACCATGGTCTTGTTATACATTACTAGTTTGTTATCTGAAACCCAACATAGATGAAGTTGCATAAGTAGTCTTGATGAGAGCTCTGCAATGGCTTACGGTCACACTACCCTGAGAACGCCCGATCTCGTCTGATCTCGGAAGCTAAGCAGGGTTTGGCCTGGTTAGTACTTGGATGGGAGACCACCTGGGAATACCAGGTGCTGTAAGCTTTTCCCCTCTTGCTTCCATTACCATGGTCTTGTTATACATTACTAGTTTGTTATCTGAAACCCAACATAGATGAAGTTGCATAAGTAGTCTTGATGAGAGCTCTGCAATGGCTTACGGTTACACTACCCTGAGAACGCCCGATCTCGTCTGATCTCGGAAGCTAAGCAGGGTTTGGCCTGGTTAGTACTTGGATGGGAGACCACCTGGGAATACCAGGTGCTGTAAGCTTTTCCCCTCTTGCTTCCATTACCATGGTCTTGTTATACATTACTAGTTTGTTATCTGAAACCCAACATAGATGAAGTTGCATAAGTAGTCTTGATGAGAGCTCTGCAATGGCTTACGGTCACACTACCCTGAGAACGCCCGATCTCGTCTGATCTCGGAAGCTAAGCAGGGTTTGGCCTGGTTAGTACTTGGATGGGAGACCACCTGGGAATACCAGGTGCTGTAAGCTTTTCCCCTCTTGCTTCCATTACCATGGTCTTGTTATACATTACTAGTTTGTTATCTGAAACCCAACATAGATGAAGTTGCATAAGTAGTCTTGATGAGAGCTCTGCAATGGCTTGCGGTCACACTACCCTGAGAACGCCCGATCTCGTCTGATCTCGGAAGCTAAGCAGGGTTTGGCCTGGTTAGTACTTGGATGGGAGACCACCTGGGAATACCAGGTGCTGTAAGCTTTTCCCCTCTTGCTTCCATTACCATGGTCTTGTTATACATTACTAGTTTGTTATGTGAAACCCAACATAGATGAAGTTGCATAAGTAGTCTTGATGAGAGCTCTGCAATGGCTTACGGTCACACTACCCTGAGAACGCCCGATCTCGTCTGATCTCGGAAGCTAAGCAGGGTTTGGCCTGGTTAGTACTTGGATGGGAGACCACCTGGGAATACCAGGTGCTGTAAGCTTTTCCCCTCTTGCTTCCATTACCATGGTCTTGTTATACATTACTAGTTTTTTATCTGAAACCCAACATAGATGAAGTTGCATAAGTAGTCTTGATGAGAGCTCTGCAATGGCTTACGGTCACACTACCATGAGAACGCCCGATCTCGTCTGATCTCGGAAGCTAAGCAGGGTTTGGCCTGGTTAGTACTTGGATGGGAGACCACCTGGGAATACCAGGTGCTGTAAGCTTTTCCCCTCTTGCTTCCATTACCATGGTCTTGTTATACATTACTAGTTTGTTATCTGAAACCCAACATAGATGAAGTTGCATAAGTAGTCTTGATGAGAGCTCTGCAATGGCTTACGGTCACACTACTCTGAGAACGCCCGATCTCGTCTGATCTCGGAAGCTAAGCAGGGTTTGGCCTGGTTAGTACTTGGATGGGAGACCACCTGGGAATACCAGGTGCTGTAAGCTTTTCCCCTCTTGCTTCCATTACCATGGTCTTGTTATACATTACTAGTTTGTTATCTGAAACCCAACATAGATGAAGTTGCATAAGTAGTCTTGATGAGAGCTCTGCAATGGCTTACGGTCACACTACCCTGAGAACGCCCGATCTCGTCTGATCTCGGAAGCTAAGCAGGGTTTGGCCTGGTTAGTACTTGGATGGGAGACCACCTGGGAATACCAGGTGCTGTAAGCTTTTCCCCTCTTGCTTCCATTACCATGGTCTTGTTATACATTACTAGTTTGTTATCTGAAACCCAACATAGATGAAGTTGCATAAGTAGTCTTGATGAGAGCTCTGCAATGGCTTGCGGTCACACTACCCTGAGAACGCCCGATCTCGTCTGATCTCGGAAGCTAAGCAGGGTTTGGCCTGGTTAGTACTTGGATGGGAGACCACCTGGGAATACCAGGTGCTGTAAGCTTTTCCCCTCTTGCTTCCATTACCATGGTCTTGTTATACATTACTAGTTTGTTATCTGAAACCCAACATAGATGAAGTTGCATAAGTAGTCTTGATGAGAGCTCTGCAATGGCTTACGGTCACACTACCCTGAGAACGCCCGATCTCGTCTGATCTCGGAAGCTAAGCAGGGTTTGGCCTGGTTAGTACTTGGATGGGAGACCACCTGGGAATACCAGGTGCTGTAAGCTTTTCCCCTCTTGCTTCCATTACCATGGTCTTGTTATACATTACTAGTTTGTTATCTGAAACCCAACATAGATGAAGTTGCATAAGTAGTCTTGATGAGAGCTCTGCAATGGCTTACGGTCACACTACCCTGAGAAAGCCCGATCTCGTCTGATCTCGGAAGCTAAACAGGGTTTGGCCTGGTTAGTACTTGGATGGGAGACCACCTGGGAATACCAGGTGCTGTAAGCTTTTCCCCTCTTGCTTCCATTACCATGGTCTTGTTATACATTACTAGTTTGTTATCTGAAACCCAACATAGATGAAGTTGCATAAGTAGTCTTGATGAGAGCTCTGCAATGGCTTACGGTCACACTACCCTGAAAACGCCCGATCTCGTCTGATCTCGGAAGCTAAGCAGGGTTTGGCCTGGTTAGTACTTGGATGGGAGACCACCTGGGAATACCAGGTGCTGTAAGCTTTTCCCCTCTTGCTTCCATTACCATGGTCTTGTTATACATTACTAGTTTGTTATCTGAAACCCAACATAGATGAAGTTGCATAAGTAGTCTTGATGAGAGCTCTGCAATGGCTTACGGTCACACTACCCTGAGAACGCCCGATCTCGTCTGATCTCGGAAGCTAAGCAGGGTTTGGCCTGGTTAGTACT
>NW_026040056.1:65000-72500 GCF_023375975.1 Astyanax mexicanus
ATCTCGGAAGCTAAGCAGGGTTTGGCCTGGTTAGTACTTGGATGGGAGACCACCTGGGAATACCAGGTGCTGTAAGCTTTTCCCCTCTTGCTTCCATTACCATGGTCTTGTTATACATTACTAGTTTGTTATCTGAAACCCAACATAGATGAAGTTGCATAAGTAGTCTTGATGAGAGCTCTCCAATGGCTTACGGTCACACTACCCTGAGAACGCCCGATCTCGTCTGATCTCGGAAGCTCAGCAGGGTTTGGCCTGGTTAGTACTTGGATGGGAGACCACCTGGGAATACCAGGTGCTGTAAGCTTTTCCCCTCTTGCTTCCATTACCATGGTCTTGTTATACATTACTAGTTTGTTATCTGAAACCCAACATAGATGAAGTTGCATAAGTAGTCTTGATGAGAGCTCTGCAATGGCTTACGTTCACACTAACCTGAGAACGCCCGATCTCGTCTGATCTCGGAAGCTAAGCAGGGTTTGGCCTGGTTAGTACTTGGATGGGAGACCACCTGGGAATACCAGGTGCTGTAAGCTTTTCCCCTCTTGCTTCCATTACCATGGTCTTGTTATACATTACTAGTTTGTTATCTGAAACCCAACATAGATGAAGTTGCATAAGTAGTCTTGATGAGAGCTCTGCAATGGCTTACGGTCACACTACCCTGAGAACGCCCGATCTCGTCTGATCTCGGAAGCTAAGCAGGGTTTGGCCTGGTTAGTACTTGGATGGGAGACCACCTGGGAATACCAGGTGCTGTAAGCTTTTCCCCTCTTGCTTCCATTACCATGGTCTTGTTATACATTACTAGTTTGTTATCTGAAACCCAACATAGATGAAGTTGCATAAGTAGTCTTGATGAGAGCTCTGCAATGGCTTACGGTCACACTACCCTGAGAACGCCCGATCTCGTCTGATCTCGGAAGCTAAGCAGGGTTTGGCCTGGTTAGTACTTGGATGGGAGACCACCTGGGAATACCAGGTGCTGTAAGCTTTTCCCCTCTTGCTTCCATTACCATGGTCTTGTTATACATTACTAGTTTGTTATCTGAAACCCAACATAGATGAAGTTGCATAAGTAGTCTTGATGAGTGCTCTGCAATGGCTTACGGTCACACTACCCTGAGAACGCCCGATCTCGTCTGATCTCGGAAGCTAAGCAGGGTTTGGCCTGGTTAGTACTTGGATGGGAGACCACCTGGGAATACCAGGTGCTGTAAGCTTTTCCCCTCTTGCTTCCATTACCATGGTCTTGTTATACATTACTAGTTTGTTATCTGAAACCCAACATAGATGAAGTTGCATAAGTAGTCTTGATGAGAGCTCTGCAATGGCTTACGGTCACACTACCCTGAGAACGCCCGATCTCGTCTGATCTCGGAAGCTAAGCAGGGTTTGGCCTGGTTAGTACTTGGATGGGAGACCACCTGGGAATACCAGGTGCTGTAAGCTTTTCCCCTCTTGCTTCCATTACCATGGTCTTGTTATACATTACTAGTTTGTTATCTGAAACCCAACATAGATGAAGTTGCATAAGTAGTCTTGATGAGAGCTCTACAATGGCTTACGGTCACACTACCCTGAGAACGCCCGATCTCGTCTGATCTCGGAAGCTAAGCAGGGTTTGGCCTGGTTAGTACTTGGATGGGAGACCACCTGGGAATACCAGGTGCTGTAAGCTTTTCCCCTCTTGCTTCCATTACCATGGTCTTGTTATACATTACTAGTTTGTTATCTGAAACCCAACATAGATGAAGTTGCATAAGTAGTCTTGATGAGAGCTCTGCTATGGCTTACGGTCACACTACCCTGAGAACGCCCGATCTCGTCTGATCTCGGAAGCTAAGCAGGGTTTGGGCTGGTTAGTACTTGGATGGGAGACCACCTGGGAATACCAGGTGCTGTAAGCTTTTCCCCTCTTGCTTCCATTACCATGGTCTTGTTATACATTACTAGTTTGTTATCTGAAACCCAACATAGATGAAGTTGCATAAGTAGTCTTGATGAGAGCTCTGCAATGGCTTACGGTCACACTACCCTGAGAACGCCCGATCTCGTCTGATCTCGGAAGCTAAGCAGGGTTTGGCCTGGTTAGTACTTGGATGGGAGACCACCTGGGAATACCAGGTGCTGTAAGCTTTTCCCCTCTTGCTTCCATTACCATGGTCTTGTTATACATTACTAGTTTGTTATCTGAAACCCAACATAGATGAAGTTGCATAAGTAGTCTTGATGAGAGCTCTGCAATGGCTTACGGTCACACTACCCTGAGAACGCCCGATCTCGTCTGATCTCGGAAGCTAAGCAGGGTTTGGCCTGGTTAGTACTTGGATGGGAGACCACCTGGGAATACCAGGTGCTGTAAGCTTTTCCCCTCTTGCTTCCGTTACCATGGTCTTGTTATATATTACTAGTTTATTATCTGAAACCCAACATAGATGAAGTTGCATAAGTAGTCTTGATGAGAGCTCTGCAATGGCTTACGGTCACACTACCCTGAGAACGCCCGATCTCGTCTGATCTCGGAAGCTAAGCAGGGTTTGGCCTGGTTAGTACTTGGATGGGAGACCACCTGGGAATACCAGGTGCTGTAAGCTTTTCCCCTCTTGCTTCCATTACCATGGTCTTGTTATACATTACTAGTTTGTTATCTGAAACCCAACATAGATGAAGTTGCATAAGTAGTCTTGATGAGAGCTCTGCAATGGCTTACGGTCACACTACCCTGAGAACGCCCGATCTCGTCTGATCTCGGAAGCTAAGCAGGGTTTGGCCTGGTTAGTACTTGGATGGGAGACCACCTGGGAATACCAGGTGCTGTAAGCTTTTCCCCTCTTGCTTCCATTACCATGGTCTTGTTATACATTACTACTTTGTTATCTGAAACCCAACATAGATGAAGTTGCATAAGTAGTCTTGATGAGAGCTCTGCAATGGCTTACGGTCACACTACCCTGAGAACGCCCGATCTCGTCTGATCTCGGAAGCTAAGCAGGGTTTGGCCTGGTTAGTACTTGGATGGGAGACCACCTGGGAATACCAGGTGCTGTAAGCTTTTCCCCTCTTGCTTCCATTACCATGGTCTTGTTATACATTACTAGTTTGTTATCTGAAACCCAACATAGATGAAGTTGCATAAGTAGTCTTGATGAGAGCTCTGCAATGGCTTACGGTCACACTACCCTGAGAACGCCCGATCTCGTCTGATCTCGGAAGCTAAGCAGGGTTTGGCCTGGTTAGTACTTGGATGGGAGACCACCTGGGAATACCAGGTGCTGTAAGCTTTTCCCCTCTTGCTTCCATTACCATGGTCTTGTTATACGTTACTAGTTTGTTATCTGAAACCCAACATAGATGAAGTTGCATAAGTAGTCTTGATGAGAGCTCTGCAATGGCTTACGGTCACACTACCCTGAGAACGCCCGATCTCGTCTGATCTCGGAAGCTAAGCAGGGTTTGGCCTGGTTAGTATTTGGATGGGAGACCACCTTGGAATACCAGGTGCTGTAAGCTTTTCCCCTCTTGCTTCCATTACCATGGTCTTGTTATACATTACTAGTTTGTTTTCTGAAACCCAACATAGATGAAGTTGCATAAGTAGTCTTGATGAGAGCTCTGCAATGGCTTACGGTCACACTACCCTGAGAACGCCCGATCTCGTCTGATCTCGGAAGCTAAGCAGGGTTTGGCCTGGTTAGTACTTGGATGGGAGACCACCTGGGAATACCAGGTGCTGTAAGCTTTTCCCCTCTTGCTTCCATTACCATGGTCTTGTTATACATTACTAGTTTGTTATCTGAAACCCAACATAGATGAAGTTGCATAAGTAGTCTTGATGAGAACTCTGCAATGGCTTACGGTCACACTACCCTGAGAACGCCCGATCTCGTCTGATCTCGGAAGCTAAGCAGGGTTTGGCCTGGTTAGTACTTGGATGGGAGACCACCTGGGAATACCAGGTGCTGTAAGCTTTTCCCCTCTTGCTTCCATTACCATGGTCTTGTTATACATTACTAGTTTGTTATCTGAAACCCAACATAGATGAAGTTGCATAAGTAGTCTTGATGAGAGCTCTGCAATGGCTTACGGTCACACTACCCTGAGAACGCCCGATCTCGTCTGATCTCGGAAGCTAAGCAGGGTTTGGCCTGGTTAGTACTTGGATGGGAGACCACCTGGGAATACCAGGTGCTGTAAGCTTTTCCCCTCTTGCTTCCATTACCATGGTCTTGTTATACATTACTAGTTTGTTATCTGAAACCCAACATAGATGAAGTTGCATAAGTAGTCTTGATGAGAGCTCTGCAATGGCTTACGGTCACACTACCCTGAGAACGCCCGATCTCGTCTGATCTCGGAAGCTAAGCAGGGTTTGGCCTGGTTAGTACTTGGATGGGAGACCACCTGGGAATACCAGGTGCTGTAAGCTTTTCCCCTCTTGCTTCCATTACCATGGTCTTGTTATACATTACTAGTTTGTTATCTGAAACCCAACATAGATGAAGTTGCATAAGTAGTCTTGATGAGAGCTCTGCAATGGCTTACGGTCACACTACCCTGAGAACGCCCGATCTCGTCTGATCTCGGAAGCTAAGCAGGGTTTGGCCTGGTTAGTACTTGGATGGGAGACCACCTGGGAATACCAGGTGCTGTAAGCTTTTCCCCTCTTGCTTCCATTACCATGGTCTTGTTATACATTACTAGTTTGTTATCTGAAACCCAACATAGATGAAGTTGCATAAGTAGTCTTGATGAGAGCTCTACAATGGCTTACGGTCACACTACCCTGAGAACGCCCGATCTCGTCTGATCTCGGAAGCTAAGCAGGGTTTGGCCTGGTTAGTACTTGGATGGGAGACCACCTGGGAATACCAGGTGCTGTAAGCTTTTCCCCTCTTGCTTCCATTACCATGGTCTTGTTATACATTACTAGTTTGTTATCTGAAACCCAACATAGATGAAGTTGCATAAGTAGTCTTGATGAGAGCTCTGCTATGGCTTACGGTCACACTACCCTGAGAACGCCCGATCTCGTCTGATCTCGGAAGCTAAGCAGGGTTTGGGCTGGTTAGTACTTGGATGGGAGACCACCTGGGAATACCAGGTGCTGTAAGCTTTTCCCCTCTTGCTTCCATTACCATGGTCTTGTTATACATTACTAGTTTGTTATCTGAAACCCAACATAGATGAAGTTGCATAAGTAGTCTTGATGAGAGCTCTGCAATGGCTTACGGTCACACTACCCTGAGAACGCCCGATCTCGTCTGATCTCGGAAGCTAAGCAGGGTTTGGCCTGGTTAGTACTTGGATGGGAGACCACCTGGGAATACCAGGTGCTGTAAGCTTTTCCCCTCTTGCTTCCATTACCATGGTCTTGTTATACATTACTAGTTTGTTATCTGAAACCCAACATAGATGAAGTTGCATAAGTAGTCTTGATGAGAGCTCTGCAATGGCTTACGGTCACACTACCCTGAGAACGCCCGATCTCGTCTGATCTCGGAAGCTAAGCAGGGTTTGGCCTGGTTAGTACTTGGATGGGAGACCACCTGGGAATACCAGGTGCTGTAAGCTTTTCCCCTCTTGCTTCCGTTACCATGGTCTTGTTATATATTACTAGTTTATTATCTGAAACCCAACATAGATGAAGTTGCATAAGTAGTCTTGATGAGAGCTCTGCAATGGCTTACGGTCACACTACCCTGAGAACGCCCGATCTCGTCTGATCTCGGAAGCTAAGCAGGGTTTGGCCTGGTTAGTACTTGGATGGGAGACCACCTGGGAATACCAGGTGCTGTAAGCTTTTCCCCTCTTGCTTCCGTTACCATGGTCTTGTTATACATTACTAGTTTGTTATCTGAAACCCAACATAGATGAAGTTGCATAAGTAGTCTTGATGAGAGCTCTGCAATGGCTTACGGTCACACTACCCTGACAACGCCCGATCTCGTCTGATCTCGGAAGCTAAGCAGGGTTTGGCCTGGTTAGTACTTGGATGGGAGACCACCTGGGAATACCAGGTGCTGTAAGCTTTTCCCCTCTTGCTTCCATTACCATGGTCTTGTTATACATTACTAGTTTGTTATCTGAAACCCAACATAGATGAAGTTGCATAAGTAGTCTTGATGAGAGCTCTGCAATGGCTTACGGTCACACTACCCTGAGAACGCCCGATCTCGTCTGATCTCGGAAGCTAAGCAGGGTTTGGCCTGGTTAGTACTTGGATGGGAGACCACCTGGCAATACCAGGTGCTGTAAGCTTTTCCCCTCTTGCTTCCATTACCATGGTCTTGTTATACATTACTAGTTTGTTATCTGAAACCCAACATAGATGAAGTTGCATAAGTAGTCTTGATGAGAGCTCTGCAATGGCTTACGGTCACACTACCCTGAGAACGCCCGATCTCGTCTGATCTCGGAAGCTAAGCAGGGTTTGGCCTGGTTAGTACTTGGATGGGAGACCACCTGGGAATACCAGGTGCTGTAAGCTTTTCCCCTCTTGCTTCCATTACCATGGTCTTGTTATACATTACTAGTTTGTTATCTGAAACCCAACATAGATGAAGTTGCATAAGTAGTCTTGATGAGAGCTCTGCAATGGCTTACGGTCACACTACCCTGAGAACGCCCGATCTCGTCTGATCTCGGAAGCTAAGCAGGGTTTGGCCTGGTTAGTACTTGGATGGGAGACCACCTGGGAATACCAGGTGCTGTAAGCTTTTCCCCTCTTGCTTCCATTACCATGGTCTTGTTATACATTACTAGTTTGTTATCTGAAACCCAACATAGATGAAGTTGCATAAGTAGTCTTGATGAGAGCTCTGCAATGGCTTACGGTCACACTACCCTGAGAACGCCCGATCTCGTCTGATCTCGGAAGCTAAGCAGGGTTTGGCCTGGTTAGTACTTGGATGGGAGACCACCTGGGAATACCAGGTGCTGTAAGCTTTTCCCCTCTTGCTTCCATTACCATGGTCTTGTTATACGTTACTAGTTTGTTATCTGAAACCCAACATAGATGAAGTTGCATAAGTAGTCTTGATGAGAGCTCTGCAATGGCTTACGGTCACACTACCCTGAGAACGCCCGATCTCGTCTGATCTCGGAAGCTAAGCAGGGTTTGGCCTGGTTAGTATTTGGATGGGAGACCACCTTGGAATACCAGGTGCTGTAAGCTTTTCCCCTCTTGCTTCCATTACCATGGTCTTGTTATACATTACTAGTTTGTTTTCTGAAACCCAACATAGATGAAGTTGCATAAGTAGTCTTGATGAGAGCTCTGCAATGGCTTACGGTCACACTACCCTGAGAACGCCCGATCTCGTCTGATCTCGGAAGCTAAGCAGGGTTTGGCCTGGTTAGTACTTGGATGGGAGACCACCTGGGAATACCAGGTGCTGTAAGCTTTTCCCCTCTTGCTTCCATTACCATGGTCTTGTTATACATTACTAGTTTGTTATCTGAAACCCAACATAGATGAAGTTGCATAAGTAGTCTTGA
>NW_026040056.1:80000-90000 GCF_023375975.1 Astyanax mexicanus
ACTAGTTTGTTATCTGAAACCCAACATAGATGAAGTTGCATAAGTAGTCTTGATGAGAGCTCTGCAATGGCTTACGGTCACACTACCCTGAGAACCCCCGATCTCGTCTGATCTCGGAAGCTAAGCAGGGTTTGGCCTGGTTAGTACTTGGATGGGAGACCACCTGGGAATACCAGGTGCTGTAAGCTTTTCCCCTCTTGCTTCCATTACCATGGTCTTGTTATACATTACTAGTTTGTTATCTGAAACCCAACATAGAAGAAGTTGCATAAGTAGTCTTGATGAGAGCTCTGCAATGGCTTACGGTCACACTACCCTGAGAACGCCCGATCTCGTCTGATCTCGGAAGCTAAGCAGGGTTTGGCCTGGTTAGTACTTGGATGGGAGACCACCTGGGAATACCAGGTGCTGTAAGCTTTTCCCCTCTTGCTTCCATTACCATGGTCTTGTTATACATTACTAGTTTGTTATCTGAAACCCAACATAGATGAAGTTGCATAAGTAGTCTTGATGAGAGCTCTGCAATGGCTTACGGTCACACTACCCTGAGAACGCCCGATCTCGTCTGATCTCGGAAGCTAAGCAGGGTTTGGCCTGGTTAGTACTTGGATGGGAGACCACCTGGGAATACCAGGTGCTGTAAGCTTTTCCCCTCTTGCTTCCATTACCATGGTCTTGTTATACATTACTAGTTTGTTATCTGAAACCCAACATAGATGAAGTTGCATAAGTAGTCTTGATGAGAGCTCTGCAATGGCTTACGGTCACACTACCCTGAGAACGCCCGATCTCGTCTGATCTCGGAAGCTAAGCAGGGTTTGGCCTGGTTAGTACTTGGATGGGAGACCACCTGGGAATACCAGGTGCTGTAAGCTTTTCCCCTCTTGCTTCCATTACCATGGTCTTGTTATACATTACTAGTTTGTTATCTGAAACCCAACATAGATGAAGTTGCATAAGTAGTCTTGATGAGAGCTCTGCAATGGCTTACGGTCACACTACCCTGAGAACGCCCGATCTCGTCTGATCTCGGAAGCTAAGCAGGGTTTGGCTTGGTTAGTACTTGGATGGGAGACCACCTGGGAATACCAGGTGCTGTAAGCTTTTCCCCTCTTGCTTCCATTACCATGGTCTTGTTATACATTACTAGTTTGTTATCTGAAACCCAACATAGATGAAGTTGCATAAGTAGTCTTGATGAGAGCTCTGCAATGGCTTACGGTCACACTACCCTGAGAACGCCCGATCTCGTCTGATCTCGGAAGCTAAGCAGGGTTTGGCCTGGTTAGTACTTGGATGGGAGACCACCTGGGAATACCAGGTGCTGTAAGCTTTTCCCTCTTGCTTCCATTACCATGGTCTTGTTATACATTACTAGTTTGTTATCTGAAACCCAACATAGATGAAGTTGCATAAGTAGTCTTGATGAGAGCTCTGCAATGGCTTACGGTCACACTACCCTGAGAACGCCCGATCTCGTCTGATCTCGGAAGCTAAGCAGGGTTTGGCCTGGTTAGTACTTGGATGGGAGACCACCTGGGAATACCAGGTGCTGTAAGCTTTTCCCCTCTTGCTTCCATTACCATGGTCTTGTTATACATTACTAGTTTGTTATCTGAAACCCAACATAGATGAAGTTGCATAAGTAGTCTTGATGAGAGCTCTGCAATGGCTTACGGTCACACTACCCTGAGAACCCCCGATCTTGTCTGATCTCGGAAGCTAAGCAGGGTTTGGCCTGGTTAGTACTTGGATGGGAGACCACCTGGGAATACCAGGTGCTGTAAGCTTTTCCCCTCTTGCTTCCATTACCATGGTCTTGTTATACATTACTAGTTTGTTATCTGAAACCCAACATAGAAGAAGTTGCATAAGTAGTCTTGATGAGAGCTCTGCAATGGCTTACGGTCACACTACCCTGAGAACGCCCGATCTCGTCTGATCTCGGAAGCTAAGCAGGGTTTGGCCTGGTTAGTACTTGGATGGGAGACCACCTGGGAATACCAGGTGCTGTAAGCTTTTCCCCTCTTGCTTCCATTACCATGGTCTTGTTATACATTACTAGTTTGTTATCTGAAACCCAACATAGATGAAGTTGCATAAGTAGTCTTGATGAGAGCTCTGCAATGGCTTACGGTCACACTACCCTGAGAACGCCCGATCTCGTCTGATCTCGGAAGCTAAGCAGGGTTTGGCCTGGTTAGTACTTGGATGGGAGACCACCTGGGAATACCAGGTGCTGTAAGCTTTTCCCCTCTTGCTTCCATTACCATGGTCTTGTTATACATTACTAGTTTGTTATCTGAAACCCAACATAGATGAAGTTGCATAAGTAGTCTTGATGAGAGCTCTGCAATGGCTTACGGTCACACTACCCTGAGAACGCCCGATCTCGTCTGATCTCGAAAGCTAAGCAGGGTTTGGCCTGGTTAGTACTTGGATGGGAGACCACCTGGGAATACCAGGTGCTGTAAGCTTTTCCCCTCTTGCTTCCATTACCATGGTCTTGTTATACATTACTAGTTTGTTATCTGAAACCCAACATAGATGAAGTTGCATAAGTAGTCTTGATGAGAGCTCTGCAATGGCTTACGGTCACACTACCCTGAGAACGCCCGATCTCGTCTGATCTCGGAAGCTAAGCAGGGTTTGGCCTTGTTAGTACTTGGATGGGAGACCAACTGGGAATACCAGGTGCTGTAAGCTTTTCCCCTCTTGCTTCCATTACCATGGTCTTGTTATACATTACTAGTTTGTTATCTGAAACCCAACATAGATGAAGTTGCATAAGTAGTCTTGATGAGAGCTCTGCAATGGCTTACGGTCACACTACCCTGAGAACGCCCGAACTCGTCTGATCTCGGAAGCTAAGCAGGGTTTGGCCTGGTTAGTACTTGGATGGGAGACCACCTGGGAATACCAGGTGCTGTAAGCTTTTCCCCTCTTGCTTCCATTACCATGGTCTTGTTATACATTACTAGTTTGTTATCTGAAACCCAACATAGATGAAGTTGCATAAGTAGTCTTGATGAGAGCTCTGCAATGGCTTACGGTCACACTACCCTGAGAACGCCCGATCTCGTCTGATCTCGGAAGCTAAGCAGGGTTTGGCCTGGTTAGTACTTGGATGGGAGACCACCTGGGAATACCAGGTGCTGTAAGCTTTTCCCCTCTTGCTTCCATTACCATGGTCTTGTTATACATTACTAGTTTGTTATCTGAAACCCAACATAGATGAAGTTGCATAAGTAGTCTTGATGAGAGCTCTGCAATGGCTTACGGTCACACTACCCTGAGAACGCCCGATCTCGTCTGATCTCGGAAGCTAAGCAGGGTTTGGCCTGGTTAGTACTTGGATGGGAGACCACCTGGGAATACCAGGTGCTGTAAGCTTTTCCCCTCTTGCTTCCATTACCATGGTCTTGTTATACATTACTAGTTTGTTATCTGAAACCCAACATAGATGAAGTTGCATAAGTAGTCTTGATGAGAGCTCTGCAATGGCTTACGGTCACACTACCCTGAGAACGCCCGATCTCGTCTGATCTCGGAAGCTAAGCAGGGTTTGGCTTGGTTAGTACTTGGATGGGAGACCACCTGGGAATACCAGGTGCTGTAAGCTTTTCCCCTCTTGCTTCCATTACCATGGTCTTGTTATACATTACTAGTTTGTTATCTGAAACCCAACATAGATGAAGTTGCATAAGTAGTCTTGATGAGAGCTCTGCAATGGCTTACGGTCACACTACCCTGAGAACGCCCGATCTCGTCTGATCTCGGAAGCTAAGCAGGGTTTGGCCTGGTTAGTGCTTGGATGGGAGACCACCTGGGAATACCAGGTGCTGTAAGCTTTTCCCCTCTTGCTTCCATTACCATGGTCTTGTTATACATTACTAGTTTGTTATCTGAAACCCAACATAGATGAAGTTGCATAAGTAGTCTTGATGAGAGCTCTGCAATGGCTTACGGTCACACTACCCTGAGAACGCCCGATCTCGTCTGATCTCGGAAGCTAAGCAGGGTTTGGCCTTGTTAGTACTTGGATGGGAGACCACCTGGGAATACCAGGTGCTGTAAGCTTTTCCCCTCTTGCTTCCATTACCATGGTCTTGTTATACATTACTAGTTTGTTATCTGAAACCCAACATAGATGAAGTTGCATAAGTAGTCTTGATGAGAGCTCTGCAATGGCTTACGGTCACACTACCCTGAGAACGCCCGATCTCGTCTGATCTCGGAAGCTAAGCAGGGTTTGGCCTGGTTAGTACTTGGATGGGAGACCACCTGGGAATACCAGGTGCTGTAAGCTTTTCCCCTCTTGCTTCCATTACCATGGTCTTGTTATACATTACTAGTTTGTTATCTGAAACCCAACATAGATGAAGTTGCATAAGTAGTCTTGATGAGAGCTCTGCAATGGCTTACGGTCACACTACCCTGAGAACGCCCGATCTCGTCTGATCTCGGAAGCTAAGCAGGGTTTGGCCTGGTTAGTACTTGGATGGGAGACCACCTGGGAATACCAGGTGCTGTAAGCTTTTCCCCTCTTGCTTCCTTTACCATGGTCTTGTTATACATTACTAGTTTGTTATCTGAAACCCAACATAGATGAAGTTGCATAAGTAGTCTTGATGAGAGCTCTGCAATGGCTTACGGTCACACTACCCTGAGAACGCCCGATCTCGTCTGATCTCGGAAGCTAAGCAGGGTTTGGCCTGGTTAGTACTTGGATGGGAGACCACCTGGGAATACCAGGTGCTGTAAGCTTTTCCCCTCTTGCTTCCATTACCATGGTCTTGTTATACATTACTAGTTTGTTATCTGAAACCCAACATAGATGAAGTTGCATAAGTAGTCTTGATGAGAGCTCTGCAATGGCTTACGGTCACACTACCCTGAGAACGCCCGATCTCGTCTGATCTCGGAAGCTAAGCAGGGTTTGGCCTGGTTAGTACTTGGATGGGAGACCACCTGGGAATACCAGGTGCTGTAAGCTTTTCCCCTCTTGCTTCCATTACCATGGTCTTGTTATACATTACTAGTTTGTTATCTGAAACCCAACATAGATGAAGTTGCATAAGTAGTCTTGATGAGAGCTCTGCAATGGCTTACGGTCACACTACCCTGAGAACGCCCGATCTCGTCTGATCTCGGAAGCTAAGCAGGGTTTGGCCTGGTTAGTACTTGGATGGGAGACCACCTGGGAATACCAGGTGCTGTAAGCTTTTCCCCTCTTGCTTCCATTACCATGGTCTTGTTATACATTACTAGTTTGTTATCTGAAACCCAACATAGATGAAGTTGCATAAGTAGTCTTGATGAGAGCTCTGCAATGGCTTACGGTCACACTACCCTGAGAACGCCCGATCTCGTCTGATCTCGGAAGCTAAGCAGGGTTTGGCCTGGTTAGTACTTGGATGGGAGACCACCTGGGAATACCAGGTGCTGTAAGCTTTTCCCCTCTTGCTTCCTTTACCATGGTCTTGTTATACATTACTAGTTTGTTATCTGAAACCCAACATAGATGAAGTTGCATAAGTAGTCTTGATGAGAGCTCTGCAATGGCTTACGGTCACACTACCCTGAGAACGCCCGATCTCGTCTGATCTCGGAAGCTAAGCAGGGTTTGGCCTGGTTAGTACTTGGATGGGAGACCACCTGGGAATACCAGGTGCTGTAAGCTTTTCCCCTCTTGCTTCCATTACCATGGTCTTGTTATACATTACTAGTTTGTTGTCTGAAACCCAACATAGATGAAGTTGCATAAGTAGTCTTGATGAGAGCTCTGCAATGGCTTACGGTCACACTACCCTGAGAACGCCCGATCTCGTCTGATCTCGGAAGCTAAGCAGTGTTTGGCCTGGTTAGTACTTGGATGGGAGACCACCTGGGAATACCAGGTGCTGTAAGCTTTTCCCCTCTTGCTTCCATTACCATGGTCTTGTTATACATTACTAGTTTGTTATCTGAAACCCAACATAGATGAAGTTGCATAAGTAGTCTTGATGAGAGCTCTGCAATGGCTTACGGTCACACTACCCTGAGAACGCCCGATCTCGTCTGATCTCGGAAGCTAAGCAGGGTTTGGCCTGGTTAGTACTTGGATGGGAGACCACCTGGGAATACCAGGTGCTGTAAGCTTTTCCCCTCTTGCTTCCATTACCATGGTCTTGTTATACATTACTAGTTTGTTATCTGAAACCCAACATAGATGAAGTTGCATAAGTAGTCTTGATGAGAGCTCTGCAATGGCTTACGGTCACACTACCCTGAGAACGCCCGATCTCGTCTGATCTCGGAAGCTAAGCAGGGTTTGGCCTGGTTAGTACTTGGATGGGAGACCACCTGGGAATACCAGGTGCTGTAAGCTTTTCCCCTCTTTCTTCCATTACCATGGTCTTGTTATACATTACTAGTTTGTTATCTGAAACCCAACATAGATGAAGTTGCATAAGTAGTCTTGATGAGAGCTCTGCAATGGCTTACGGTCACACTACCCTGAGAACGCCCGATCTCGTCTGATCTCGGAAGCTAAGCAGGGTTTGGCCTGGTTAGTACTTGGATGGGAGACCACCTGGGAATACCAGGTGCTGTAAGCTTTTCCCCTCTTGCTTCCATTACCATGGTCTTGTTATACATTACTAGTTTGTTATCTGAAACCCAACATAGATGAAGTTGCATAAGCAGTCTTGATGAGAGCTCTGCAATGGCTTACGGTCACACTACTCTGAGAAAGCCCGATCTCGTCTGATCTCGGAAGCTAAGCAGGGTTTGGCCTGGTTAGTACTTGGATGGGAGACCACCTGGGAATACCAGGTGCTGTAAGCTTTTCCCCTCTTGCTTCCATTACCATGGTCTTGTTATACATTACTAGTTTGTTATCTGAAACCCAACATAGATGAAGTTGCATAAGTAGTCTTGATGAGAGCCCTGCAATGGCTTACGGTCACACTACCCTGAGAACGCCCGATCTCGTCTGATCTCGGAAGCTAAGCAGGGTTTGGCCTGGTTAGTACTTGGATGGGAGACCACCTGGGAATACCAGGTGCTGTAAGCTTTTCCCCTCTTGCTTCCATTACCATGGTCTTGTTATACATTACTAGTTTGTTATCTGAAACCCAACATAGATGAAGTTGCATAAGTAGTCTTGATGAGAGCTCTGCAATGGCTTACGGTCACACTACCCTGAGAACGCCCGATCTCGTCTGATCTCGGAAGCTAAGCAGGGTTTGGCCTGGTTAGTACTTGGATGGGAGACCACCTGGGAATACCAGGTGCTGTAAGCTTTTCCCCTCTTGCTTCCATTACCATGGTCTTGTTATACATTACTAGTTTGTTATCTGAAACCCAACATAGATGAAGTTGCATAAGTAGTCTTGATGAGAGCTCTGCAATGGCTTACGGTCACACTACCCTGAGAACGCCCGATCTCGTCTGATCTCGGAAGCTAAGCAGGGTTTGGCCTGGTTAGTACTTGGATGGGAGACCACCTGGGAATACCAGGTGCTGTAAGCTTTTCCCCTCTTGCTTCCATTACCATGGTCTTGTTATACATTACTAGTTTGTTATCTGAAACCCAACATAGATGAAGTTGCATAAGTAGTCTTGATGAGAGCTCTGCAATGGCTTACGGTCACACTACCCTGAGAACGCCCGATCTCGTCTGATCTCGGAAGCTAAGCAGGGTTTGGCCTGGTTAGTACTTGGATGGGAGACCACCTGGGAATACCAGGTGCTGTAAGCTTTTTCCCTCTTGCTTCCATTACCATGGTCTTGTTATACATTACTAGTTTGTTATCTGAAACCCAACATAGATGAAGTTGCATAAGTAGTCTTGATGAGAGCTCTGCAATGGCTTACGGTCACACTACCCTGAGAACGCCCGATCTCGTCTGATCTCGGAAGCTAAGCAGGGTTTGGCCTGGTTAGTACTTGGATGGGAGACCACCTGGGAATACCAGGTGCTGTAAGCTTTTCCCCTCTTGCTTCCATTACCATGGTCTTGTTATACATTACTAGTTTGTTATCTGAAACCCAACATAGATGAAGTTGCATAAGTAGTCTTGATGAGAGCTCTGCAATGGCTTACGGTCACACTACCCTGAGAACGCCCGATCTCGTCTGATCTCGGCAGCTAAGCAGGGTTTGGCCTGGTTAGTACTTGGAAGGGAGACCACCTGGGAATACCAGGTGCTGTAAGCTTTTCCCCTCTTGCTTCCATTACCATGGTCTTGTTATACATTACTAGTTTGTTATCTGAAACCCAACATAGATGAAGTTGCATAAGTAGTCTTGATGAGAGCCCTGCAATGGCTTACGGTCACACTACCCTGAGAACGCCCGATCTCGTCTGATCTCGGAAGCTAAGCAGGGTTTGGCCTGGTTAGTACTTGGATGGGAGACCACCTGGGAATACCAGGTGCTGTAAGCTTTTCCCCTCTTGCTTCCATTACCATGGTCTTGTTATACATTACTAGTTTGTTATCTGAAACCCAACATAGATGAAGTTGCATAAGTAGTCTTGATGAGAGCTCTGCAATGGCTTACGGTCACACTACCCTGAGAACGCCCGATCTCGTCTGATCTCGGAAGCTAAGCAGGGTTTGGCCTGGTTAGTACTTGGATGGGAGACCACCTGGGAATACCAGGTGCTGTAAGCTTTTCCCCTCTTGCTTCCATTACCATGGTCTTGTTATACATTACTAGTTTGTTATCTGAAACCCAACATAGATGAAGTTGCATAAGTAGTCTTGATGAGAGCTCTGCAATGGCTTACGGTCACACTACCCTGAGAACGCCCGATCTCGTCTGATCTCGGAAGCTAAGCAGGGTTTGGCCTGGTTAGTACTTGGATGGGAGACCACCTGGGAATACCAGGTGCTGTAAGATTTTCCCCTCTTGCTTCCATTACCATGGTCTTGTTATACATTACTAGTTTGTTATCTGAAACCCAACATAGATGAAGTTGCATAAGTAGTCTTGATGAGAGCTCTGCAATGGCTTACGGTCACACTACCCTGAGAACGCCCGATCTCGTCTGATCTCGGAAGCTAAGCAGGGTTTGGCCTGGTTAGTACTTGGATGGGAGACCACCTGGGAATACCAGGTGCTGTAAGCTTTTTCCCTCTTGCTTCCATTACCATGGTCTTGTTATACATTACTAGTTTGTTATCTGAAACCCAACATAGATGAAGTTGCATAAGTAGTCTTGATGAGAGCTCTGCAACGGCTTACGGTCACACTACCCTGAGAACGCCCGATCTCGTCTGATCTCGGAAGCTAAGCAGGGTTTGGCCTGGTTAGTACTTGGATGGGAGACCACCTGGGAATACCAGGTGCTGTAAGCTTTTCCCCTCTTGCTTCCATTACCATGGTCTTGTTATACATTACTAGTTTGTTATCTGAAACCCAACATAGATGAAGTTGCATAAGTAGTCTTGATGAGAGCTCTGCAATGGCTTACGGTCACACTACCCTGAGAACGCCCGATCTCGTCTGATCTCGGCAGCTAAGCAGGGTTTGGCCTGGTTAGTACTTGGATGGGAGACCACCTGGGAATACCAGGTGCTGTAAGCTTTTCCCCTCTTGCTTCCATTACCATGGTCTTGTTATACATTACTAGTTTGTTATCTGAAACCCAACGTAGATGAAGTTGCATAAGTAGTCTTGATGAGAGCTCTGCAATGGCTTACGGTCACACTACCCTGAGAACGCCCGATCTCGTCTGATCTCGGAAGCTAAGCAGGGTTTGGCCTGGTTAGTACTTGGATGGGAGACCACCTGGGAATACCAGGTGCTGTAAGCTTTTCCCCTCTTGCTTCCATTACCATGGTCTTGTTATACATTACTAGTTTGTTATCTGAAACCCAACATAGATGAAGTTGCATAAGTAGTCTTGATGAGAGCTCTGCAATGGCTTACGGTCACACTACCCTGAGAACGCCCGATCTCGTCTGATCTCGGAAGCTAAGCAGGGTTTGGCCTGGTTAGTACTTGGATG
>NW_026040056.1:100000-105000 GCF_023375975.1 Astyanax mexicanus
CACACTACCCTGAGAACGCCCGATCTCGTCTGATCTCGGAAGCTAAGCAGGGTTTGGCCTGGTTAGTACTTGGATGGGAGACCACCTGGGAATACCAGGTGCTGTAAGCTTTTCCCCTCTTGCTTCCATTACCATGGTCTTGTTATACATTACTAGTTTGTTATCTGAAACCCAACATAGATGAAGTTGCATAAGTAGTCTTGATGAGAGCTCTGCAATGGCTTACGGTCACACTACCCTGAGAACGCCCGATCTCGTCTGATCTCGGAAGCTAAGCAGGGTTTGGCCTGGTTAGTACTTGGATGGGAGACCACCTGGGAATACCAGGTGCTGTAAGCTTTTCCCCTCTTGCTTCCATTACCATGGTCTTGTTATACATTACTAGTTTGTTATCTGAAACCCAACATAGATGAAGTTGCATAAGTAGTCTTGATGAGAGCTCTGCAATGGCTTACGGTCGCACTACCCTGAGAACGCCCGATCTCGTCTGATCTCGGAAGCTAAGCAGGGTTTGGCCTGGTTAGTGCTTGGATGGGAGACCACCTGGGAATACCAGGTGCTGTAAGCTTTTCCCCTCTTGCTTCCATTACCATGGTCTTGTTATACATTACTAGTTTGTTATCTGAAACCCAACATAGATGAAGTTGCATAAGTAGTCTTGATGAGAGCTCTGCAACGGCTTACGGTCACACTACCCTGAGAACGCCCGATCTCGTCTGATCTCGGAAGCTAAGTAGGGTTTGGCCTGGTTAGTGCTTGGATGGGAGACCACCTGGGAATACCAGGTGCTGTAAGCTTTTCCCCTCTTGCTTCCATTACCATGGTCTTGCTATACATTACTAGTTTGTTGTCTGAAACCCAACATAGATGAAGTTGCATAAGTAGTCTTGATGAGAGCTCTGCAATGGCTTACGGTCACACTACCCTGAGAACGCCCGATCTCGTCTGATCTCGGAAGCTAAGCAGGGTTTGGCCTGGTTAGTACTTGGATGGGAGACCACCTGGGAATACCAGGTGCTGTAAGCTTTTCCCCTCTTGCTTCCATTACCATGGTCTTGTTATACATTACTAGTTTGTTATCTGAAACCCAACATAGATGAAGTTGCATAAGTAGTCTTGATGAGAGCTCTGCAATGGCTTACGGTCACACTACCCTGAGAACGCCCGATCTCGTCTGATCTCGGAAGCTAAGCAGGGTTTGGCCTGGTTAGTGCTTGGATGGGAGACCACCTGGGAATACCAGGTGCTGTAAGCTTTTCCCCTCTTGCTTCCATTACCATGGTCTTGTTATACATTACTAGTTTGTTATCTGAAACCCAACATAGATGAAGTTGCATAAGTAGTCTTGATGAGAGCTCTGCAACGGCTTACGGTCACACTACCCTGAGAACGCCCGATCTCGTCTGATCTCGGAAGCTAAGTAGGGTTTGGCCTGGTTAGTGCTTGGATGGGAGACCACCTGGGAATACCAGGTGCTGTAAGCTTTTCCCCTCTTGCTTCCATTACCATGGTCTTGTTATACATTACTAGTTTGTTATCTGAAACCCAACATAGATGAAGTTGCATAAGTAGTCTTGATGAGAGCTCTGCAATGGCTTACGGTCACACTATCCTGAGAACGCCCGATCTCGTCTGATCTCGGAAGCTAAGCAGGGTTTGGCCTGGTTAGTACTTGGATGGGAGACCACCTGGGAATACCAGGTGCTGTAAGCTTTTCCCCTCTTGCTTCCATTACCATGGTCTTGTTATACATTACTAGTTTGTTATCTGAAACCCAACATAGATGAAGTTGCATAAGTAGTCTTGATGAGAGCTCTCCAATGGCTTACGGTCACACTACCCTGAGAACGCCCGATCTCGTCTGATCTCGGAAGCTCAGCAGGGTTTGGCCTGGTTAGTACTTGGATGGGAGACCACCTGGGAATACCAGGTGCTGTAAGCTTTTCCCCTCTTGCTTCCATTACCATGGTCTTGTTATACATTACTAGTTTGTTATCTGAAACCCAACATAGATGAAGTTGCATAAGTAGTCTTGATGAGAGCTCTGCAATGGCTTACGGTCACACTACCCTGAGAACGCCCGATCTCGTCTGATCTCGGAAGCTAAGCAGGGTTTGGCCTGGTTAGTACTTGGATGGGAGACCACCTGGGAATACCAGGTGCTGTAAGCTTTTCCCCTCTTGCTTCCATTACCATGGTCTTGTTATACATTACTAGTTTGTTATCTGAAACCCAACATAGATGAAGTTGCATAAGTAGTCTTGATGAGAGCTCTGCAATGGCTTACGGTCACACTACCCTGAGAACGCCCGATCTCGTCTGATCTCGGAAGCTAAGCAGGGTTTGGCCTGGTTAGTACTTGGATGGGAGACCACCTGGGAATACCAGGTGCTGTAAGCTTTTCCCCTCTTGCTTCCATTACCATGGTCTTGTTATACATTACTAGTTTGTTATCTGAAACCCAACATAGATGAAGTTGCATAAGTAGTCTTGATGAGAGCTCTGCAATGGCTTACGGTCACACTACCCTGAGAACGCCCGATCTCGTCTGATCTCGGAAGCTAAGCAGGGTTTGGCCTGGTTAGTACTTGGATGGGAGACCACCTGGGAATACCAGGTGCTGTAAGCTTTTCCCCTCTTGCTTCCATTACCATGGTCTTGTTATACATTACTAGTTTGTTATCTGAAACCCAACATAGATGAAGTTGCATAAGTAGTCTTGATGAGAGCTCTGCAATGGCTTACGGTCACACTACCCTGAGAACGCCCGATCTCGTCTGATCTCGGAAGCTAAGCAGGGTTTGGCCTGGTTAGTACTTGGATGGGAGACCACCTGGGAATACCAGGTGCTGTAAGCTTTTCCCCTCTTGCTTCCATTACCATGGTCTTGTTATACATTACTAGTTTGTTATCTGAAACCCAACATAGATGAAGTTGCATAAGTAGTCTTGATGAGAGCTCTACAATGGCTTACGGTCACACTACCCTGAGAACGCCCGATCTCGTCTGATCTCGGAAGCTAAGCAGGGTTTGGCCTGGTTAGTACTTGGATGGGAGACCACCTGGGAATACCAGGTGCTGTAAGCTTTTCCCCTCTTGCTTCCATTACCATGGTCTTGTTATACATTACTAGTTTGTTATCTGAAACCCAACATAGATGAAGTTGCATAAGTAGTCTTGATGAGAGCTCTACAATGGCTTACGGTCACACTACCCTGAGAACGCCCGATCTCGTCTGATCTCGGAAGCTAAGCAGGGTTTGGCCTGGTTAGTACTTGGATGGGAGACCACCTGGGAATACCAGGTGCTGTAAGCTTTTCCCCTCTTGCTTCCATTACCATGGTCTTGTTATACATTACTAGTTTGTTATCTGAAACCCAACATAGATGAAGTTGCATAAGTAGTCTTGATGAGAGCTCTGCTATGGCTTACGGTCACACTACCCTGAGAACGCCCGATCTCGTCTGATCTCGGAAGCTAAGCAGGGTTTGGGCTGGTTAGTACTTGGATGGGAGACCACCTGGGAATACCAGGTGCTGTAAGCTTTTCCCCTCTTGCTTCCATTACCATGGTCTTGTTATACATTACTAGTTTGTTATCTGAAACCCAACATAGATGAAGTTGCATAAGTAGTCTTGATGAGAGCTCTGCAATGGCTTACGGTCACACTACCCTGAGAACGCCCGATCTCGTCTGATCTCGGAAGCTAAGCAGGGTTTGGCCTGGTTAGTACTTGGATGGGAGACCACCTGGGAATACCAGGTGCTGTAAGCTTTTCCCCTCTTGCTTCCATTACCATGGTCTTGTTATACATTACTAGTTTGTTATCTGAAACCCAACATAGATGAAGTTGCATAAGTAGTCTTGATGAGAGCTCTGCAATGGCTTACGGTCACACTACCCTGAGAACGCCCGATCTCGTCTGATCTCGGAAGCTAAGCAGGGTTTGGCCTGGTTAGTACTTGGATGGGAGACCACCTGGGAATACCAGGTGCTGTAAGCTTTTCCCCTCTTGCTTCCGTTACCATGGTCTTGTTATATATTACTAGTTTGTTATCTGAAACCCAACATAGATGAAGTTGCATAAGTAGTCTTGATGAGAGCTCTGCAATGGCTTACCGTCACACTACCCTGAGAACGCCCGATCTCGTCTGATCTCGGAAGCTAAGCAGGGTTTGGCCTGGTTAGTACTTGGATGGGAGACCACCTGGGAATACCAGGTGCTGTAAGCTTTTCCCCTCTTGCTTCCGTTACCATGGTCTTGTTATACATTACTAGTTTGTTATCTGAAACCCAACATAGATGAAGTTGCATAAGTAGTCTTGATGAGAGCTCTGCAATGGCTTACGGTCACACTACCCTGACAACGCCCGATCTCGTCTGATCTCGGAAGCTAAGCAGGGTTTGGCCTGGTTAGTACTTGGATGGGAGACCACCTGGGAATACCAGGTGCTGTAAGCTTTTCCCCTCTTGCTTCCATTACCATGGTCTTGTTATACATTACTAGTTTGTTATCTGAAACCCAACATAGATGAAGTTGCATAAGTAGTCTTGATGAGAGCTCTGCAATGGCTTACGGTCACACTACCCTGAGAACGCCCGATCTCGTCTGATCTCGGAAGCTAAGCAGGGTTTGGCCTGGTTAGTACTTGGATGGGAGACCACCTGGCAATACCAGGTGCTGTAAGCTTTTCCCCTCTTGCTTCCATTACCATGGTCTTGTTATACATTACTAGTTTGTTATCTGAAACCCAACATAGATGAAGTTGCATAAGTAGTCTTGATGAGAGCTCTGCAATGGCTTACGGTCACACTACCCTGAGAACGCCCGATCTCGTCTGATCTCGGAAGCTAAGCAGGGTTTGGCCTGGTTAGTACTTGGATGGGAGACCACCTGGGAATACCAGGTGCTGTAAGCTTTTCCCCTCTTGCTTCCATTACCATGGTCTTGTTATACATTACTAGTTTGTTATCTGAAACCCAACATAGATGAAGTTGCA
>NW_026040056.1:110000-112500 GCF_023375975.1 Astyanax mexicanus
GTTTGTTATCTGAAACCCAACATAGATGAAGTTGCATAAGTAGTCTTGATGAGATCTGCAATGGCTTACGGTCACACTACCCTGAGAACGCCCGATCTCGTCTGATCTCGGAAGCTATGCAGGGTTTGGCCTGGTTAGTACTTGGATGGGAGACCACCTGGGAATACCAGGTGCTGTAAGCTTTTCCCCTCTTGCTTCCATTACCATGGTCTTGTTATACATTACTAGTTTGTTATCTGAAACCCAACATAGATGAAGTTGCATAAGTAGTCTTGATGAGAGCTCTGTAATGGCTTACGGTCACACTACCCTGAGAACGCCCGATCTCGTCTGATCTCGGAAGCTAAGCAGGGTTTGGCCTGGTTAGTACTTGGATGGGAGACCACCTGGGATTACCAGGTGCTGTGAGCTTTTCCCCTCTTGCTTCCATTACCATGGTCTTGTTATACATTACTAGTTTGTTATCTGAAACCCAACATAGATGAAGTTGCATAAGTAGTCTTGATGAGAGCTCTGCAATGGCTTACGGTCACGCTACCCTGAGAACGCCCGATCTCGTCTGATCTCGGAAGCTAAGCAGGGTTTGGCCTGGTTAGTACTTGGATGGGAGACCACCTGGGAATACCAGGTGCTGTAAGCTTTTCCCCTCTTGCTTCCATTACCATGGTCTTGTTATACATTACTAGTTTGTTATCTGAAACCCAACATAGATGAAGTTGCATAAGTAGTCTTGATGAGAGCTCTGCAATGGCTTACGGTCACACTACCCTGAGAACGCCCGATCTCGTCTGATCTCGGAAGCTAAGCAGGGTTTGGCCTGGTTAGTACTTGGATGGGAGACCACCTGGGAATACCAGGTGCTGTGAGCTTTTCCCCTCTTGCTTCCATTACCATGGTCTTGTTATACATTACTAGTTTGTTATCTGAAACCCAACATAGATGAAGTTGCATAAGTAGTCTTGATGAGAGCTCTGCAATGGCTTACGGTCACACTACCCTGAGAACGCCCGATCTCGTTTGATCTCGGAAGCTAAGCAGGGTTTGGCCTGGTTAGTACTTGGATGGGAGACCACCTGGGAATACCAGGTGCTGTAAGCTTTTCCCCTCTTGCTTCCATTACCATGGTCTTGTTATACATTACTAGTTTGTTATCTGAAACCCAACATAGATGAAGTTGCATAAGTAGTCTTGATGAGAGCTCTGCAATGGCTTACGGTCACACTACCCTGAGAACGCCCGATCTCGTCTGATCTCGGAAGCTAAGCAGGGTTTGGCCTGGTTAGTACTTGGATGGGAGACCACCTGGGAATACCAGGTGCTGTAAGCTTTTCCCCTCTTGCTTCCATTACCATGGTCTTGTTATACATTACTAGTTTGTTATCTGAAACCCAACATAGATGAAGTTGCATAAGTAGTCTTGATGAGAGCTCTGCAATGGCTTACGGTCACACTACCCTGAGAACGCCCGATCTCGTCTGATCTCGGAAGCTAAGCAGGGTTTGGCCTGGTTAGTACTTGGATGGGAGACCACCTGGGAATACCAGGTGCTGTAAGCTTTTCCCCTCTTGCTTCCATTACCATGGTCTTGTTATACATTACTACTTTGTTATCTGAAACCCAACATAGATGAAGTTGCATAAGTAGTCTTGATGAGAGCTCTGCAATGGCTTACGGTCACACTACCCTGAGAACGCCCGATCTCGTCTGATCTCGGAAGCTAAGCAGGGTTTGGCCTGGTTAGTACTTGGATGGGAGACCACCTGGGAATACCAGGTGCTGTAAGCTTTTCCCCTCTTGCTTCCATTACCATGGTCTTGTTATACATTACTAGTTTGTTATCTGAAACCCAACATAGATGAAGTTGCATAAGTAGTCTTGATGAGAGCTCTGCAATGGCTTACGGTCACACTACCCTGAGAACGCCCGATCTCGTCTGATCTCGGAAGCTAAGCAGGGTTTGGCCTGGTTAGTACTTGGATGGGAGACCACCTGGGAATACCAGGTTCTGTAAGCTTTTCCCCTCTTGCTTCCATTACCATGGTCTTGTTATACATTACTAGTTTGTTATCTGAAACCCAACATAGATGAAGTTGCATAAGTAGTCTTGATGAGAGCTCTGCAATGGCTTACGGTCACACTACCCTGAGAACGCCCGATCTCGTCTGATCTCGGAAGCTAAGCAGGGTTTTGCCTGGTTAGTACTTGGATGGGAGACCACCTGGGAATACCAGGTGCTGTAAGCTTTTCCCCTCTTGCTTCCATTACCATGGTCTTGTTATACATTACTAGTTTGTTATCTGAAACCCAACATAGATGAAGTTGCATAAGTAGTCTTGATGAGAGCTCTGCAATGGCTTACGGTCACACTACCCTGAGAACGCCCGATCTCGTCCGATCTCGGAAGCTAAGCAGGGTTTGGCCTGGTTAGTACTTGGATGGGAGACCACCTGGGAATACCAGGTGCTGTAAGCTTTTCCCCTCTTGCTTCCATTACCATGGT